>NC_142801.1:16522408-16719459 GCF_049724085.1 Artemia sp. Qi Xiang Cuo
CTGTTGTGTTACAAATACGGGAATTGTGGTCTAGCGGAATTTTTAAGACATGAAATATTTTCATTACAGTGCCATCTTATGTTCTAATTTTGAACTATTCCCAGAAAGCAGGCTTATAGTAAGATGGGTCACATAGAAAGCGGGTATGATGGACGGGTCCGTCTTGCCCCCTATCACCTGAGATCTTTTTTGAAGTTGTTATTTGCTAGTGTTGCCTTTGCTTTTTCTCTGTGTCAGTTAGAAAGGTATTAAGTTATCTCTCTTTTACAAAATGGGAAAGTATGATAGGAAAACCACCAACTGCTTCCTTGACCAGGACCTTACTGAGAGCAGCTACTATGAGGGTTAGATTTGGTTTGCTGCTTTGCAAAGTTCTGAAAGAGGTTGGTTTGCAACGAAGCGCAGTAGAAAGAGCAGTTGCAAAACCGGTCGCAGCAGAAGATCCCGAAGCAGTACAGTTGTCAACTACCTTCAAATTGAAAAGTATGTTTTCAGAAATAAAAGAGACACTTTTCAAGGATTATATGATCATAGCATAGCATAATTAAGCACAATTATCGTCGACTTACAAAATAAGAAGCACGCTAGCTTGCAAATTCATATTCCCAGGTCAAAGAGAAGAAGAGGCTGAAGCACTAGATTGAAAACAAGTGTGCAGGAAAATGCTGGATGAACAGCTCTATAAATCTCGTTAGGCTTTCCGTGAGGTACTCCTAAGAGACACTTCTCGTCAGAGCCAGCAGCTTCAACAGGACAAATTTCAGTGAGCTCTTCAATAATTTAGAAGAGCTACTTCTGAAGCACAAATACCAGCCGAATCGAATATTTAATTTTGCTGAGACAGGAGTAACCTGCTTTCAGGAGAATCCAAAGGTGGTTGAAGAAAAGCGATCAAAGAAAGTTGGACCCATTATTTCAGATGAACGAGAGTAGGGAAGCCCTAATAAATATGGATTACACATAATTTATTCAAGGATTATTGATCGAGTCTAATTGGGTCAATGCCCTCTTTTTCAAGGTCGATTTATTTGTTGTTTCTATGTGTAATGACTCTGGGGCGAAGTTTGCACGTGCGCATTAACGGGAAGAGATGTATTGATTGACTCGAGGGGAACTGGGTTTCTGAGCAATTGATTACATAATATGACGGTGAATTATTGATCCATGAAAGGGGAATTTATTTGTTGTTTCTAAGGGGAATTATTGATCCACGAAAGGGGAACAGGATCACGTGTCTCTTTCTAAGCCAATCAGGGAGTCGGAAATATTAGCAGGATAGGATTGCAGAGAATATAAGGAAAGGCTTTTTGCTATAGTTTTTATTAGTGTGTGAATAGAATTAACTAAGTTTATAGTTAGCAGTGTGATAACATGTATGAACAAGTTGAGTTAGAAATATCCTTTTATTGCAACTTTTCTATTTGTAAAGGACATTTTCATGATTTTGAACATTCTCATGAACCTACTGCATGTTGAGACAGCATAGAGGCAGAGATAGATGAGAAGAATCTGGAGGAAATGAAAAGAAAAATCATACATGATACGGAGAGAAATTTATACCGATTGCAAGTAAGCTCACATAAAACAAGGTTTGATATGACAGAAAAGGAAGATCAAAAGAAGAGACTGGGAAAAGAGGGCTTTCTCTATAGAGATATCTCAAAATATAGTGTAAAAGACAGCAGTGAAAAAAATATGTATAGTGCAAGATATAACACTGAATATTATGATGAATATGTTCTAAGAGAAGAGAAAAAGTGGACCTTTAAGAGACAACATAAGAGGCTATTCTATGGAATAGATTTTAAAAAACGAAAACCGTGGTGTAAGAGTTCTCATATATCATTTAACGATAAATCTAATTATTGATATGCATAATGAGTTTTATATTGTAGTCATACAATAAATTTGTTTATACTATATTTATTTTCTCCTACTAGATATGTATAGAATAAGGATACCATCAGAGACTTCTGTACATGAATCGTTTAGTTTGATTAGATCACCCAATTGAGTCCTATCAATCCCAAGCCTAGTTTTCTATTAAAGATAAAAAATAAATCATTCTTCTAATCATTTACTCATTTGAAATATCAATATTTGCAACGGTTTTTAAATATACAATATCTGGTTCAATTATTTCAACATCACTATCGCTATCTTCTAATATCGCTATATTACACAGAGGGGTTGGTATACATTCAACCTCCGGTTCAAGTAATTGAACATCGTCTTCATCATTTACTGTTATATCGTTCAAAGGGGGCATCTCCTGAAATAAATCCTCCCGTACTCTTATAGGTAAACTAGCAGCCAACCGCTCATCGTCTTCAATACACTTTCTCCCTGATGGCCCCCTCCTCACTTAATCATCAGATGTGTATGATAGTCCTAATGAGGTATAGTGGACATTCATTACATGATCATCAGTACCATCAATGCTTATATTGTGCAAAAGAAGCTCCTCCTCAACTGTGAGCTCCCACTCGCTCCATACAACCTAAAAATATTGAGAACACTATGATCAAAAAGCTCTGTCGAAAGGTATAGTCTTCATGAATATACTAAGGGGTGTTCTATAAATGTAATAAACAGGGTTACTTATTATTTTTCATTATATCTATAATTTTGTATGACTAAAATTCATCAATTAGCCAGACATGGGTTATTTTTTTTTTTTTTTTTTTTACATACGGAGCGAGATTTAATGTAATTGATAGAAGCCTGTATGAGATTTAATGTCTGTGATAAAACCAGGAAAAAAAACCTTTCCAAGAACCTTGTTTTTCAAAGAAAAGTAAAGAGCTACGACATTAAATCAAAGAGAGCAGAAATAAAGTTGAATAATTGCTTAAACGTAAATTTTGTGTAAACATACTTCTAATTAATCACTCCTAAGAAGCTAAGTATAGACCGCTCCTCCTCTGTGGTGGGGGAGCATGCACAGATGTGTCCTCCTCGGTCGGCTAGGTGCTGTAGTGAGTTGTTGTTAGTAGGAGTGCATTATTTTTGAAGATTTAAATGAATCAGATTAGTTAAACAAAGCTTAAAAATAATAATTGTATTAACAGTTATTTTTGTACCGACTACATAAATATTTAAGACCGAGTGCACCACGGTGCACCATTGTGGTCTGAGAAACTAAAAAACTCAGAAACTCAATACATAGTTTTCGATAATTTCAAGTCGATTGCTATCTAAGAATTTTATTTCTACAACGCTTAGACCTTCTTTAGGTTGAAGTGTTGTTTTGCGACACAAAATGGTAGAAAATCCCGCTTTACTTTGGCGTTGTACGTTTTGCCTCTTACAATAGACACTAGAACTTTAGTTTCTATTCGATTGAGCAATCTCCCGATATTCTACGACCATTAGCTTGATACGTTATCTCTTGTGAAAAAAAAACTAACAAATAAACACGCATCCGTGATCTTTCTTCTGGCAAAAAATGCAAAATTCCACATTTTTGAAGAAAGGAGCTCGAAACCTCTGCAGTGGGCTTCCTTGATACGCTGACTAGGATGGTTTGATTTTTCATTAAGGTTCTTTAACTTTTAGGGGGTCTTTCCCCCGTTTTTCGAAAATCAGCCAAATTTTCTTAGGTGCATAACTTTTGATGGGACGGACTAAACTCGATGAAACTTATATATTTGAAATCAGCATTAAAATCTGATTCATTTGATGTATCTATTAAAATCAAAATTTCGTTTTCTAGAGTTTCGGATACCATTGAGCTGGGTCGCTCCTTACTTACACTTCGTTACCACAAAATGTTTGATTAATTAAAAAAAACTTTTTCCAAGAACTATGTTTTTCAAAGAAAAGTAAAGAGATAGTACATTAAATCAAAGATGGCAGAAATAAAGTTGAATAATTGCTTAAACGTAAATTTTCTGTAAACATACTTCTAATTAATCACTTCTAAAAAGGTAAGTATAGACCGCTCATCCTCTATGGTGGGGGAGTATATTAATATTAATGATGGGGGAGTATTAATAGTTAATTTTGTACATAAATATTTAAGACCAAGTGCACCACGGTGCACCATGGTGGTCTGAGAAACTCAAAAACTCAGAAACTCAATACATAGTTTTCGATAATTTCAAGTCGATTGCTATCTAAGAATTTTATTTCTACAACGCTTAGACCTTCTTTAGGTTGAAGTGTTGTTTTGCGACACAAAATGGTAGAAAATCCCGCTTTACTTTGGCGTTGTACGTTTTGCCTCTTACAATGGACACTAGAACTTTTAGTTTCTATTCGATTGAGCAATCTCCCGATATTCTACGACCATTAGCTTTATACGTTATCTCGTTAGAAAGAAAAACTAACAAATAAACACGCATCCGTGATCTCTCTAGGTTAAGTGGTGCCACTTAACGTAGTGTAAGTTAACCTAAAAATGTTAGGTGCGCAGACATAACCTAATCTAGCCTAACCTAACCTAACCGTACAACCGGAAAATCCCCCCATGTCGACTTTGTATTTCTCTCTCACTATGTATACTTGCGGCTGTAGCAAACGTACTCTACGGTTGCTCTTACATTGGAAGCGGCTTTCCCAGTGGTACTCCATGGTTGAGATTCAGCATGTCGGAGAACACACTTTCAGATTCAGATTGTCGGAGAACCCTAAAAGGTCAACCCCAGAAGGGTATGTTAATTCTAAAAGGTTAAAGAATATTCTTCAAAATTAAACTGTCAGATCCAGCATGTCGGAGAATCCCATGGTTTTGATATTTCCGTGTGTTTACGCGTGTAATTCAAATGCTTTCTTAAATAAATTCAATAAAGGATCTTTTCTAAATAGTCCCCCTAAATCCATGTTTTGAGCTGGAGTAAAAATCTTTTTTCATTCCCTACTTTTACCAGATTCATTCATAAATTTGATAAGTTAAAAACCTCTCCCTAGGGGCTGAAGGGGGGCCATTTTATCTCTAAAGACATAGTTATTGAGTCTTTTCAACTATGCTGAAGAAAACATCCATCTCAAAATCTAATTAGACGATTTTGGAAAAAGGTGACATGGGATGGGGCCTAGCTGCCCTCCAATTATTTTTGTCACTTAAAAGGGGCACTATAATCTTTTATTCCCTTTAGAATGAACCCTCTCTCGACGGTCTGTACCCATCGTTTTGATGTTTCCGTGTGTGCGCGTATGTAATTAAAATGCTTTATTTAAATAAATTCAACACAAGTTCCTTTCTTAATATTCACCCTAAATCCGTGTTTTGAGCTGGAGTACAAATCTTTTTTCATTCCCAACTTTTACCGGCTTCATTTATAAATTTGATAAGGTAAAAACCTTTCCCTAGGGGCTGAAGAGTGCTTTTTATCTCTAAGGACATATTTATTAAGCCTTTCAACTATACTGAAGAAAACATCCATCTCAGAATCTGATTAGGCGATTTTGGAAAAAGTGAAGTGGGAGGGGGCGCCTAGTTGTCCTCCAATTATTTTTTTCACTTAAAAGGGGCACTAAAATCTTTTATTTTCATTACAATGAACCGTCTCTCGACGGTCTGTACCGACTGGATCAATAGGATCACCCATGGAAAAAACAACAACAAGTAAACATGCATCCAGGATCTTTCATTTAGCAAATTACGAAATTCCACATTTTTGTAGATATGAGATTGAAAATGTCTTTAATGATAGACCAATGTATTCATTTTAAGAATAAAACTCTGGATTGATGTAACTGTTCAATTGAGGGGTGACTTTGAAGGTCTTATGCAAATGCAAGAAGTCTTATATGAACTTGTTTCCTAGACTTGTATAGCATTTGTTAATTTAATTAATGAAAGGAATATACTTTTATTCCTGTATATTATTAGGTGTTTGATGGTTTTAAGTCCAGTGCATATTGAAATAAAGATAAAAATGAATAAAGTGATGAATACCCCAAATGAACTCGCCGGTTCTTCAATGGCTAATGTAAGTTTAAATAGCTTTTTAAGACAAGATAGAATTTTTGTATAGCGCTGATAGACAGATGTCGATTTTCTAAGAATTGAAGCTGGCCATGGTTTTACGAAAATTGAATCTTTTCCGTGACTTTCTATTTCTAAACTCGATATGGCTAATTCCTCATATTTCGTTTAAGTAAAATGAACTAGTTTCAATGCCAAACTTTTTAGAAATCAAATAACTTTTAGTACTGATGCAACTTTATATGATCTCTTCGAAAATCTTAGTGAAATTTCCATGTCTCACATAAATTTTTGGAATAATATCGTAAATCCCGATTTCAAAACCCTGCAGTACCGATTTTTAACTTGTTTTCTAAAACTCAGATAAACACATCAAGCTAATGGTCGTAGAATATCGGAAGATTGCTCAATCAAATAGAAACTAAAAGTGTTAGTGTCCATTGTAAGAGGCAAAACGTATAACGCCAAAGTAAAGCGAGATTTTTTACCATTTTGTGTCGCAAAACAACCATGCAACCTAAAGAAGGTCTAAGCGTTGTAGAAATAAAATTCTTAGATAGCAATCTACTTGAAATTATTGAAAACTATGTATTGAGTTTCTGAGTTTTTGAGTTTCTCAGACCAAAATGGTGCACCGTGGTGCACTCGGTCTTAAATATTTATGTAGTCGGTTCAAAATTAACTGTTAATACAAATTTTTATTTTTAAGCTTTGTTTAACTAATCTGATTCATTTAAATCTTCAAAAATACTGTACTCCTACTAACAAAAACTCACTACAGCCCCTAGCCGACCGAGGAGGACACAGCTGTGCATGTTCCTCCACCACAGAAGATGAGCGGTCTATACTTACCTTTTTAGGAGTGATTAATTAGAAGTATGTTAACAGAAAATTTACGTTTAAGCAATTATTCAACTTTATTTCTGCTTATCTTTGATATAATGTAGTACCTCTTTCCTTTTCTTTGAAAAACTTATTTTGTGGAAATTTTTTTTTAATTAATCAAACATTCCGTGGTAACGAAGTGTAAGTAAGGAGCGACCCAGCTCAAAGGTATCCGAAACTCTAGACAACGGAATTTTGATATCAATAGATACATCAAAAGAATCATATTTTAATGCTGATTTCAAATATATAAGTTTCATCAACTTTAGGTATACCCATCAAAAGTTAGGCACCTGAGATAATTTGGCTGATTTTAGAAAAACCGGGGGAAAGACCCCCTAGAAGATATAGAACCTTAATGAAAATCACACTATCACATTCAACGTATCAGAGAAGCCTACTGTAGAGGTTTCAATCTCCTTTATACAAAAATGTGGAATTTTGCATTTTTTGCCAGAAGAAAGATCACGGATGCGTGTTTATTTGTTAGTTTTTTTTTCACAAGAGATAACGTATCAAGCTAATGGTCGTAGAATATCGGGAGATTGCTCAATCGAATAGAAACTAAAAGTTCTAGTGTCTATTGTAAGAGGAAAAACGTATAACGCCACAGTAAAGCGGGATTTTCTACCATTTTGTGTCGCAAAACAACACTTCAACCTAAAGAAGGTCTAAGCGTTGTAGAAATAAAATTCTTAGATAGCAATCGACTTAAAATTGTCGAAAACTATGTATTGAGTTTCTGAGTTTTTGATTTTCTCAGACCACAATGGTGCACCGTGGTGCACTCGGTCTTAAATATTTATGTAGTCGGTACAAAATTAATTGTTAATAAAAAATTTTATTTTTAAGCTTTGTTTAACTAATCTGATTCATTTATATCTTCAAAAATAATGTACTCCTACTAACAACAACTCACTACAGCACCTAGCCGACCGAGCAGGACACATCTGTGCATGCTCCCTCACCACAGAGAAGGAGCGGTCTCTTACCTTTTTATGAGTGATTAATTAGAAGTATGTTTACAGAAAATTTACGTTTAAGCAATTATTCAACTTTATTTCTGCCATCTTTGATTTAGTCTCGCAGCTCTTTACTTTTCTTTGAAAAACAAAGTTCTTGGAAAGGTTTTTTTCCTAGTTTTATCACAGACATTAAATCTCATACAGGCCTTAAATCTCGCACCGTATGTAAAAAAAAAAAAAAAAAAAAAACCCATATCTGGCTAATTGATGAATTTTAGACATAAAAAATTATAGATATAATGAAATATAATAAGTAACCCTGTTTATTACATTTATAGAACACCCCTTAGTATATTCATGAAGACTATACCTTTCCACAGAGCTTTTTGATCATAGTGTTCTCAATATTTTTAGGATGTATGGAGCGAGTGGGAGCTCACAGTTGAGGAGGAGCTTCTTTTGTGCAATATAAGCATTGATGGTACTGATGATGATGTAATGAAAGTCCACTATACGTCATTAGGACTCTCATACACATCTGATGATTTAGTGAGGAGGGGGCCATCAGGGAGAAGGTGTATTGTTTACGATGAGCAGTTGGCTGCTAGTTTACCTGTAAGAGTGCATGAGGATTTATTTCAGGAGATGCCCCCTTTGGATAACGGTAAATGATGAAGACGAAGTTCAATTACTTGAACCGGAGATTGAATGTATACCACCCCCTCTGTGTAATATACCGATATTAGAAGATAATGATAGTGATGTTGAGATAACTGAACCAGGCATTATATATTTAAAAACCGTTGTAAATATTGATTTTTCAAAAGAGTAAATGATTAGAAGAATGATTTATTTTTTGTCTTTAATAGAAAACTAGGCATCGGATTGATAGTACTCTATTGGGATGATCTAACCAAACTGAACTATTCATGTACAGAAGTCTCTGCTGGTATTCTTATTCTATACATGTCTAGTAGGAGAAAATAAATATAGTCTAAACAAATTTATTGCATGATTACAATATAAAACTCATTATGCATAACAATGATTAGATGTATCGTTAAATGCTATATGAGAACTCTTCCACCACGGTTTTCGTTGTTTAAAATCCATTCCATAGAATAACCTCTTAAGTTCTCTCTTAAAGGTCCACTTTTTTCTCTTCTCTTAGAACGTATTCATCATAATATTCATCCTAATATTTATATCTTGCACTATACACATTTTTCTTTGGGTTTTCACTACTGTCTTTTACACTATATTTTGATATATCTCTATAGAGAAAGCCCTCTTTTCCCAGTCTCTTCTTTTGATCTTCCTTTTCTGTCATATCAAACCTTGTTTTATGTGAGCTTACTTGCAATCGGTATAAATTTCTCTCCGTATCATGTATGATTTTTCTTCTCATTTCCTCCAGATTCTTCTCATCTATCTCTTCCTCTATGCTGTCTAAACATGCAGTAGGCTCATGAGAATGTTCAAAATCATGAAAATGTCCTTTACAAATAGAACAGTTGCAATAAAAGGATATTTCTAACTCAACTTGTTCACTCATGTTATCACACTGCTAACTATAAACTTAGTGAATTCTATTCACACGCTAATAAAAACTATAGCAAAAAGCCTTTCCTTATATTCTCTGCAATCCTGTCCCGCTAATATTTCCGACTCCCTGATTGGCTTAGAAAGAGACACGTGATCCTGTTTTCCTTTCGTGGATCAATAATTCCCCTTAGAAACAACAAATAAATTCCCCTTTCATGGATCAATAATTCACCGTCATATTATGTAATCAATTGCTCAGAAACCCAGTTCCCCTCGAGTCGATCAATACATCTCTTCCGTTAATGCGCGTGTGCAAACTTCGTCCCGGAGTCATTAAACATAGAAACAACAAATAAATCGACCTCGAAAAAAGGGGGCATTGACCCCATTAGACTCGATCAATAATCCTTGAATAAATTATGTGTAATCCATATTTATTAGGGCTTCCCTACTAACGAGGGACGCTGGTAAGAGTCGTAAGGTGCATCAACGTACCTGCCCAGTGTATACTGGCAACATGGCAAACTTGAATATTATTACTGCTACTGTTATTAATATTACAGCTATACCAATTACTAATTCCAGCGATCCTACTATTACTTCCTCTACTAAGACTGTTACTATTGCCAATGATAAGCGTGCTAGCCCTGCTCACAGGGAATGGTGAAGGTATTGTTGAACAACATCAAATCACACTTTGTTCAAGTCAGTTATCAAAGGAGTGTGCTAGCAGATATCAAGCAATACCTTAGAGTATTAAGCTAAAGCTTCTAGAACTACCAATATTACTAGCTCTGCAGCAACTACTTCTACTACTACTACTTCTACTATTACAGCCACTTTCGTAATAATTCAAAATAGTTAAAGTAGATACAGGTTGTAAAATAGATACAATGTTCTAGAAAAATAATTTAATTTTTCTAGGAAAAGCTTAGGTGTGAATCTCAATCAAGGTGTAATAATTGTAGTCAAGTTTTAGAAAGTGGCGTATATTATTATTTAAAATTGTTGAAAAAATTAGGATTGCTATAGAGAAAAACCGAAATGATTTTAAACTATTCTTTTCTTAGCGAAATAAAATGACTACTGTATATCAATTATAAATGAATATAATTTGCACTCTAATGAAAACAAAATACACTTTAAGATATTTCTCTTTTTTTAAATGCAACATTATTAAAATTTTCCGGAATGAATATCAGTATGTTTATCAAAACTTTCAATCTAAATTCTTTTGTTTTTTTTTCTTCTGTGCTCTTAGTTAAGATGGTGATATTTTTCTTTTTTGGGATATTACGAGAAACAAAAATACATAGCTCAAAATGAGTATTATTGTAAGAAAATGGTAAACTATGCTATGCAAATAACCTATTTTGATAATCTGGATGCACATATTATCTTTCCATTTCATTAGAATTCAGACAGTATTGCAAATACTTAGCAGAACAGAATTCAAGAAAAACTCCCCGAGTTAGAATTCAACGCCCACTTGTCCTCCTCGACATTCACAGTAGGGTTTAGTTCCATTTTCATTTTGTTCCTAGGATAATTGCAGATATAGCCTACTGTGGGTCTGACCCAGATAAGTATGATATCTTTAGATTAACGCTCGTTCTCTTTTCCAAAGTCACTATCTAGAAAATACAAATTTAGTTAAGATCTACGAAATTTGCCAAAAGGGTAGAAGTCCATATTCATGAAAAAGTGTTACGCTATAAGGGCCTGATTTTTTTCAGTAAATGAAAAGTCTTAGTTTTTCCAGATAATGAACAGTTTTTTTTCAAGAATAGTGCGGGGAAGCAAAGACTGTCGGCAACCTTTGCATAACAGAGACCTTTGGCAACCTAGGGACCTTTGGCATCACTTTAAAAGAACTGAAAACAATGGTTTTAAAGATAACCGAGTTTGACAAATATTAAAAGATAAATGGTTTCAAGATAACAAGACCGTAAAAGGTATAATGAAATCAATTTGGAATTTATGAAAGGTCACACTAGGCCTTTCCCTGTTTTTTAGTCCCATTTTTCTAGGGCTCATAAATTCAGAAAGTTTCTGTCTACAAATTGAATATTGCAAAAATATTTGAGACAAAGGATAAAGAAGAGAGTAGAAGAAGTTGATCCATCATTCAATATAAGAAAGTGTTTTACGAATACTTTAATCATGTATTCAAACCTTTAGCCAAAGATTTCTGTGACCTGTGTTAAAGCTTAAACATGAAAATACAGGTAGATCCTGACAGTGGTGGACCCAGTATTTTTGTAGAAGGGGGGCATAATAGGTTAATCCGATAAATTTGCGTTAGGAGCAAATTTAATTAACGCAAACTTGCGTTAATTCAGTAAATTACACTAGTTTAGACTATATTAGGGGGGCGCGCACCCCACTCTTCCCACCCTGGATCCACCACTGGATCCAGATCCTGGAAATATACATAAAGGTCTGCACAATATTTCTTTAAACTAGCTTGTGACAAAAAAAAGGAATAAAAAGAAAAAGCACTGAAATCAAAAGGAACTTTGGAACCCTGCATATTTGAAATGGAGTGATTCTCTTCAACCCCAGATATAAAGACAAAAGTAGTCTTCTACAAGCATCAGCACTGGAGGTTTAATTTGAAAATTCCTATTTCAGGAAATGGACAAAAGCAGGATTTTTTTGACAGGAGAGGCAGTCAGAAAAGGAAGCTAGTGAGATTGTTTCCACTTTATACTTGCTCCTTCAACACGTTTTGTGCAATCTGAAGCACGTTGTACTTGTCTCTGATACATACAGTGATCAGAAAAGAAATTCTATTGTTACTGGAGTTCAGTTTTACTTTTTGTCCAAAGATGTTATTTGGAGACCTACAAATAATTTACAATAAGTTTCTGGAACCAGGTCACACATATATAGAGTGAGATTTGAACCATGCAAGTACAGAAAAAAAAACCTATTGAAGTCAACGGGCCTGCTTTCCAGATAAATGTTATCATAACTGCCAGAGGCGAAATACCTATGAATACGCACCTTTTGGAAGAGGAATAAATCTTTTATTTCTCTTAACCCTCCAAGAAAATATTTGCCAGAAGAAACATTAACGTTGACAAAAAGAGTTCAAGTGGACTGAAGTCCACTGGTTCCGTTACATAAATAATTTAGAAACAGTGCAGTTCAAAACTTTCCACAAGGAAAACGAGCCATTTCGAGCCTTGAATTTACAAATAGGGGTTGATTTCCTAGTATCCCAGCTCTCACTCACAAGTTTCCATATGGCCCCACAATCAGCAAAGCCAATTACTATATTCAGTTCATGCAAGGCATTCATTCAGTGCACACCTCTTGTATGTTGAGAGGATTGCATATTAAAAAACACTTTTTGGTTATAGGACTTTGTGCATTGTCTGAATCAATTATAAGTAGAATAAGCTATGTTTGGTTATCAGTGATTATATTCTATTCTGAGAGCTCAGAGACATTTCACTGTGCATACGATTAACGACTATACGGCTTGAATAAGGACTGATTTTTGATTGAAATTTGGATTTCGAAAAGTGAAAAAATAAATTGTGGAAGAATGTCACAGTCGGTGGGAAGCAGAGACTTGGATGTATCGAATATGGCGACTCTTAAGCAAGTAATTAAGGACATTTACGCCAAGTTTGCGAATCTTGATTCAATTCCGACTCTTGTGTCGGATGTGTAGGCAATACAACAACAGCTCACAAATGTTCAAGTAGAAATCGCTGGGAATAAGGCCGCAAACCAAGCAATTTCTTTGGAGCTAAGAGAGCTGCAAGAAGAGGTGCTGATCTCTATCATGCGTGCAAATGACTTCGAAGCTGAATTAAAGCGAACCATTATTGTGTTTTACGACACACCACATGTAAGATCACCTGGGAAAACTCTGAAAGATAAAGTCATGGGGTTCTTAAACCATGCGATACCCTGTCTACTGATTGGAAGGTATGACATTTGCGACATGTAAAGGCTACGTTCAGGCCCAGTTGTTGTAAAGTTTATTGCTTAGAAAACTAGAGACTTTATCTTGAGAGAAATCCCCTGCTGAGGTGTTTCAATGTTTCCGCAGCCCCCGATTATACCCGGGCACAAACAGAGGCACGTGAACAGCTAAAGCTGGAAATGAAACAGGCCATCGATGAAGAAAAAAAATGTGAGACTAAGATCAGCTAAGCTGTATTTAGACGGACAACTCTTTGTCTTCGACCACAAAGTCAAACAAGTGAAAAGAGTTCCATATGCAAATTCAGGACCGCAACAAGTACAACCAACTACCGCTGGATTAGCTGCTTCTAACACCGATGATCCCATAGGTGGTGCCAGTGGAAATAATCATACCGAAATAAACTCTCAGCCTTCTGATAACTCAGGAGATGAAAGTGACCACAGCGCTAGGACAGTTATTCAGGCCCGCCGTTCAGAATTCCAGCCTAACACCGAACGTGCAGATAAACGAAAGAGTAGTGAGATTATTAGCCACAATGACTTGCAACGTTCAGGAAATATAAATGTTAGGGGCCCATGCTCACGGGGAATCGGAAATGAGCTACTATAGACTTACGTACGACAATGATAAAGGAAGAGAACCCTTCCAGTGGGGAGGTGACCCGAGTGCTCTTAAATTTCTTTTTAACTGCACTTCTTTCAGTCACGGATAGCCCACCTGGTGCCCTTATAGGAGGGGTAATGATAGACAGACTTGCTTATTCTGACAATACAGCCCTAATTTCTAAGTCCCTCTCTGATTTCCTATCCAAGGTTGACATTTTCAACACGGCCACCAGCCTCTACGGGTAACCATCTACACCTCGAAAACGATAGCCATGTGCTGCTCACATAAACCAGATTCTCACATAAACTCCAGCATCCAGCTTAAAGATAATAATACAGGTACGATCGAAGAATTTACCTACCTTGGTAACATACTTACCTCCAGCAATAGCCACTTCAATGATATGAAGAGGTGACTGGAACTTTTGAATTCCGACTTAAAAAGTCTACAGCCCATCGGGAGGAGAAAGAGATTATCAACAAATTTTAAAGATTGACTGTTTAATTCGCTTATTACGCCTATCCCCATTTATGCTTATTAATTAAAAAAACTTTTTCCACAAAATAAGTTTTTCAAGGAAAAGTAAAGAACTCCATTAAACCAAAAATGAGCAAAAACAAAATCAGCTAATCTACCAAGCGTGAAACTACCAGAAATCAGCATCGATAAATAAATGAAACCCAAAACGAACAGAAATTACAACAAATAACCGAGTCAAACTCAAAACGAGCAGAAATTAACATGAGTTGGGCTCAAAACCCCGATGCCTTCCCAAGGCCAGAACAAAATTTGGACTTTGCTGAAAAAATATAAATATTTTTACTTTTATAACTTTAATAAATCGAATAATATTAACATTTTGATTGCTAAATATTAGTATATGTATATTAAACTGACAATGCACATTCATTTGTATTTTTTCAGTAAAGTGCAAATTATGTTCTGGCCTTGAGAAGGCATAGGGGTTTTGAAACCAAATTATGCTAATTTCTGCTCGTTTTGAGTTTGACTCAGTTATTTATTGTAATTTCTGTTCGTTTTGGGTTTCATTTATTTATCAATGCTGATTTATGGTAGTTTCACGCTTGGATTATTTGATATTATTTTTGCTCATTTTTGGTTTAATGGAATTCTTTACTTTTCTTTGAAAAACTGATTTTGTGGAAAAAGTTTTTTTTAAATTAATTTCTATTGGTTTTATTGACATAGTCTTTTCAGGAAAAAAGATAATAATACTTTTAAATCTTTTCGTTTTTTTAAGACTTTATAGTTTGGCCTGCTATTTGTATGTTGGA
Organism: Artemia sp. Qi Xiang Cuo; assembly: GCF_049724085.1. Classification (NCBI taxonomy): domain Eukaryota; kingdom Metazoa; phylum Arthropoda; class Branchiopoda; order Anostraca; family Artemiidae; genus Artemia; species Artemia sp. Qi Xiang Cuo. The sequence continues at coordinate 16,537,583 of NC_142801.1, forward strand.
GAAAAATTTTCAGGAAGTTTTAACAAGACACACCCTTTTAAAAATCTGGACACAAATAGTAGTGTTTAATTTAGTTTCATACCTCCTCTAGATGGCCTGAAATGGAAGCAGCCCCAAAAGTGTGAACATGATACCCTCAGTCATTCTTGGGATACTGCTGAGATGCCTTATTGGGAATTAGCATTACCACAGTGCATTTTGATTTAATCTTAAGGCAATATTTAGTTTTTAAACATAAAGGGCAAATGGGAGCGTTGACGTGGGAGGGGGATTAGTTGCCTTCCAATCACTATAGACTATTAAAAAGGGCATCATCCCTTTCTATTTTCAATTGAATGAGCCCTTTTCGAAGTTCCTACGACAACTCCTTCGATACGAAGTGTCCTGGTCTAAACAACAACAACAACAAAAATACATTATACCCACATCGATCTTTACTATAATGTATTACAGGTTATTTTTGGCTAAATTTGGCTAAAAAAAAAAAAAAATAAAATAAAAAAAAAAAAAAAAAAAAAAAAAATGTCTTCCAATCTAGTAACTGAAATAAATGAGCACTTGAACAAGTCTAGGCGTTACTCATCCATCCAATCACCTAGGAAAAAACAGTATATCCAATCCGATAATCCGAAAATCAAGTCCAAAATTGAGCAAAATTAGCACTAATAAGTATAAGTCATTGACCCAAAACCAAGCCATAGCACCTTAAATCTACAACATTTTAATATTCCCCAGGTAATCACCACATATCAGGGCTCATCAGATGAAAAATCATTGCCTATATAGGTTTCGGCGTTTAAATTGCATTACCCAGGCAAAATGAGCGCGCCATGCCATAACATGGCATACCCCTATGTAGTGACCCCTGTGGAATACCTATGAACAAAAATCAAAATACCCCAAAAATATAAAAATATACAAACAAAAAAAAAATTCCAAGCTTCCTTAACCAACCTTCACCTAGCACTAAATCAAACTAAACACATCCAAACTCTGAATGCATAACCTTCAGCCAGTATAACTCCACTTATTTGCATAACACTAACCATCCACCAGAACCTTTTCACTTTCACTCAATTTCTACAAGTTAATTTCCAAATATCCTACGTTATTCTTTACCTGCATGTGTCAAAACCAATCATAAACTCCAAAAATATACCGGGAAGAGAAAAAATATTCATCCAACAGGTTACCGCACAATATCATACAAAATATCTTGATAACTTTTATTATACTTATTTAAAAGTTGATTATATTGAAAACAAAGCTTTTTAAATTGCCAAGCAAGTTTATTGGCGGAAAAACCTCTTACGATTAGCTTATTGCTAAGTATTTTACACCTATTTTTGAAATCGATGTAATTAGTACAAATTCTTGCATATCTAAAAAGTTGGGAAAACTATGATGAATATGTTATATTTGAATGTATGTTACTTTTATGAAATGGGAAATTAGCTATTTCAAAATTAAAATCATCCGTTTTGTTATATATTTTAAAAAATAGTGCATTATTAGGTGCAACATTAATATCTAAATCTAGAAAATGGTCATAATTGTCATTCTCATTACTGGATTCCACCTTTAACTCTGGTGGATATATTTTATTTGAAATCTCTAAAAAATCTGAACAATTTATCACCAGAAGATCATTTAAATATCTTTTATTATTTGAAAGCAAATATTTTATGTTACTTGGATTCTTTTTATCCATGATAAAATCATATTCTAAATAGCTTAAAAACAGGTTCGCTATAAATGGACTAGAATTACCCCCCAAAGGAACTCCAATACTTTGATTATATAGATTACCATTAAATTTTATAAAAGTATTAAATAGAACAAATTCCAGTAGATCATAAATCATATCTAAGCTATAACACCTCGAACTAGTGGAACTGTTAAAGTAATTAGTCCATCTTGTTTTCTTATTATACGTATCAATTTTTAAAAAAGCCAAATTAGACAAAAGAAAAGCTTTCTTAATAATCTTTTTTAAAATTATAAATACTAAATTAATTGGTAAATTTGTATATAATGTAGTGAAATCAAACGAGTCCACTCTTTTGGCTGAAACTAAAGCCAGAGAATTTATTACTTGCAACGAATTATTAACACTCCAATATGGATTAAACTTAGAAAATTTTTTAATTCCCGAGCAATACGACTTAAATTTATTTTTAATTTCTCCTAAAATACACGACAAGTCAGTCGCCGCAACTCTAGCAGGGCTTCTTGCTGCACCCGCAATAAAGCGTGGTTTTGGGGATTTTTTATGAAATTTTACCGTCCAATTAAAAAAAAGAAAATTTTTATCATTATCATTAACCTTAATATTAAATTTTTTTAAAAGTGTATCCTCTATTCTATTCAATAGACTATTATTAACATCTTGAACCTTTTTATATGTATTTATTGTTCTAAGCTCCTTCTTTAAAACATCACAATATAGCTTCTTACAAATTATTGCAAAATTATTATTCGCTTTATCAATAGGTACAATTACAAAATCCCTCTTTATATTAAAAATCGCTTGTTTTATCTTAGAATTATAGAAAATTACCTCATTATTACGTTTATTTGTCATATTATATATGTTATTTCTAACTCTATAAATAATTAAATTTTTCCAGTTTTGAAAACTATTTTTATTAATTTTCTCTTTTTTCCACCAATTACCAATACATAATTCTAGATCATTATTTAGTCCACTAAGCACATTCGAGGGTTTTAGATGATTTGAAAGACGGAATTTAGCCCCCATTTTCATTATATTCTGCAAATCCGTTTGTTTTATTATTGCTAAATCAGCTGTAAGGATATGTTCGTAAGCTGGATTAACAAATGATAAAAATTGCTCACACTTACAAACAGGTTTTCAATTACTATCCGTGTAAAAATTCTTAAGTATTAAATTACAATTAAAAATTATTTGTCCTATTGTTTTTGAAAACTTATATGTTATGATCGGTTTATTCTTATAATTTAAATTACAAGGAAGGACCTGTTTCACATCAGCCTGGTTTAAAATTTCAGGTAAATTTATATCCTCTATTTGTTTACTTCTAAAATTTATAGATAAATATAATCTCTTCTCCTTATTAACAGTCTTATCAGACTTTTTATCCTTTGAAATACATTTAGTTCTAGCTAAAATACATAGCCTACTGTATCATAAATTAGTTTAATTTTTGAATTACATGGTGTTTTATTATTTATATTCCAAAATAATTTTATTAAATTATTTATTGATAATTTATTTGAGCATTTCATTATACTAGCCATACCATTAGACTCAAATAGCTGGCAAAACTCCCTCAAATAGATATCTAAATCTATATTCTTTTTCCTATTATTTTTCCTATGCCCTCTTGATCGATTTTTACGTTTAACGGGATGATTAAAAGAAGGATGATCCATTAAGCCATTTATACAATTAACAACAACATTAGACATGTCTCCATATTTAGCCACTCGATCATACAACCCGAAAGGATAAGCAGTACCGAGTGTATGGATCCAATAATCTTCACATTTACGTAATTTTATATTTTTCTCTTCTTTAGTTAAAATAATTAAATCCAAATTTTCTAAAATCATAATAGTTAAATTAGTTAAAGAGCAGGTACCATTATTACAATTTTGTACTAGATAGATGTTGATTTTTTTCCCCTTAATTGTGCTTTTGTGTCCCGAAAATCTCTCATACATGTTATTAATACTTACATTCCAACAGATAAATGATATTAGTTGTTTTGCAATATACCATCCCCCGAAATAAAAATTGAACCTTTTTATCATATAATGTGCGTTTTAAAATAGCCCTAGGGTTGAAATAGTGTCGAAAAATAAAACAACGATCGGCACACCTACTACTACCTGGTAGACCCCTTTGAATCATACTATTATTCGAATTTATCATTAAAAAACAAGGTAAAAACCATAACGATATACCAACCAGAGTTCAAATCATATCCAAAAATCAAGCCCATTTCCAATAACCATAAGACCAAACAACAACCCAAAACAAAAATAAATGACCTCCCCAAATAATTATCCGTCTCAGGTTAAAATCTGGATCAGGGTTAAGGTCTGTCGGGGAAAAATTTGAAAAATTCCTCCACCACTAGATTCCACCTAAAATCATATAATGTATTACAGATAATTATTTGCCAAAAAAAAAAAAAAAAAAAAAAAAAAAAAAAAAAAAAAATCGTCTTCCTAATTTAGTAACTGAAATAAATGAGCACTTGAACAGGGTCTGGACCTTACTCATCCATCCAATCACCTAGGACAAAACAGTATATCCAACCCGATAATCCAAAAATCAAGTCCAAAATAGAGCAAAATCAGCACTAATAAGTATCAGTAATTGTCCCAAAACCAAGCCATAGCACCTTAAATTTACAACAATTTAATAATCTCCAGGTGATCACCACATATCAGGGCTCATCAGATGAAAACTCATTGCCTATATAGGTTTCGGCGCTTAAATTTCATTACCCAGGCAAAATGAGCGCGCCATGCCATAATATGGCAAACCCCCATGCAGTGACACCTGTGGAATACCTATGAACAAAATTACAATCACTTTCGACTTTTAAAAAGGGCACTAGTCCTTTCGATTTCCAATCGAATGAGCCCTTTTTGAGTGTCTACGACAACGCTTTCTATAAACACCTTATATGCCCCCAGGGCACAAATTACAACCCGTATCCTAAGAGCTTTGAGGTTGGTTGTCATCCTCAAAGACCTTATTTCCAGAATTTTCAACTACGGTAAACAAAGCGACTATCTCAAAATTTTGATTGGATGTGTTTGGGGAAATGGTGGGCGTGAGAGGGGTTAGTTGCTCTCCAATCACTTTCTACTATTAAAAAAGGCATCAGCCCTTTCAATTTCCAATCAAATGAGCCCTTTTGAAGTTTCAGCGACAACGCTTTCAATATAAACCTTAAATGCCCCCAGGGCATAACTTACAACCCTTTTCCTGAGGGCTGGAGGGGGGGGGGGGTCATCTTCAAAGACCTAATTTCCAGAACTATCTGCTATGTTGAAAAAATGGCTATCTGAAAATTTTGATTGGATGTGCTGTGGGGAATGGTAGGCATGAGAAGGGGGTTAGTTGTCCTCCAATCACTTTCAACTATTAAAAAGGGCATTAGCCCTGTCAATTTCTAATTGGATGAGCCCCTTTTGAAGTTTTTGCGACAACTCTATGAATAAAAACCTTCTATGCCCCCAGGGCATAACCTACAACCTTTGCCCTGGGGGCTCTGGGGGGTTTGTCATCCTTAAATACATATTTTCCTGAACTTTGAACTACGTTGAACAAAATGGCTATCTCTAAACTTTGATTGAATGCGTTTGTGGAAATGGTGGGCGCGAGATAGGGGTTCATTACTCTCCACTAACTTTCAACTATTAAGAACGGCAATTTCAATTTCCAATTAAATGAGCCCTTTTTGAAATTTCTACAAAAACTTTCTATATAAATCTTATTTGTCTCCAGGGCATAACTTACAACCCTTGCACTGGGGGCTCTGAGGGGGTTATCATCCTAAATGACCTAATTTCCAGAACTTTCAACTACGTTTAACAAAATTGATATCTCAAAATTTTGATTAGATCTGTTTGGTGAAATGGTGGGCGTGAGACGGGGGCTAGTTGCCCTTCAATCACTTTCGACTAATTTCCGATTGAATGAGCCCTTTTTGAAGTTTCTAAAACCTCGCTTTCTATTAAAACCTTGTATGCCCCCAGGGCATAACTTACAACCCTTGCCCTGCGGGCCGTGGGGGCGGGGGGGGTGTCATCCTTAAAGACATAATTTCCATAACTTTGAAATACGTTGAATAAAATGGCTATCTAAAAATTTTGATTGGATGTGTTTAGGGAAAAGCTGGGCGTGAGTTGGGGGTTAGTTGCCCTCAAATTACTTTCGACTATTAAAAACGGCACTAGCCCTTTGAATTTCCAATCGAATGAGCCCTTTTTCAAGTTTCTAAGACAAAGATTTCATTAAAAACTGTATATGCCCCCAGGGCATAACCTATAACCCTTGCCCTGAAGACTCTGGGGGGAGTGTGTTGCTCAAAGGTATAATTTCCAGATCTTTAAACTGCGTTGAACAAAATAGCTATCTCAAAATTTTGATTGGATGTGTTTTGGGAAATGGTGGGCGTGGAAGGGGTGTTAGTTGCCTTTCAATCACTTTCGGCTATTAAAAAGGGCACTAGCCATTTCAATTTCCAATCGAATGAGCCCTTTTTGAAGTTTCTACGACAATACTTTCTAAGAAAACCTTATATGCCCCCAGGGCATAACTTACAAACCTTGCCTTGAGGGCTGTGAGAGGGGTGTCATCCTGAGAGACCTAATTTCCAGAACTTTCAACTGCGTTGAACAAAATGGCTTTCTCAAAATTTTGATTGGATGAGTTTGGGGAAAAGGTGGGCGTGAGAGGGGGGTTAGTTACCCTCCAATCACTTTCTACTATTAAAAACGGCACGAGCCCTTTCAATTACCAATTAAATGGGCCCTTTTTGAAAATTCTACGACAACGCTTTCTATAAAACCATATATGCCCCCAGGGCATAACTTACATATCTTGCCCTGAGGGCTGTGTGGGAGTGTCCTCCTCAGAAACATAAGTTCTATCTGGAAATCAACTGCACTGAAAAAAATAACTATCTCAAAATTTTGATTGGATATGTGTCGGGAAATGGTGGATGTGGAAGGGATGTTAGTTGCCATCCAATCACTTTCGACTATTAAAAAGGGCAAAAGCCACTCCAATTTCAAATTGAATGAGCCACTTTTCGAAGTTTCTTCGACAACTTCTTCGATACAAAGTACCCTGCTCAAAAGAAAAAATAATAATAAATAATACATTGTGCCAACATCGTTCTTATATGCCATCAGGGCATAACTTACAACCCTTGCCCTGGGGGCTGTTGGGGAGTGTCCTCTTCAAAAACATAATTTCTATCTGGAAATCAACTACGCCGAACAAAATGGCTATCTCAAAATTTTGCTTGGATGTGTTTTGGGAAAGGGTGGGCGTGAAAGGGGTGTTAGCTGCCTTCCAATCACTTTTGACGATTAAAAAGGGCACTATCCATTCCAATTTCCAATCGAATGAGCCCTTTTCGAAGTTTCTACCACAACTCCTTCGATACAAAGTACCCTGGTATGGAAAAAGAAAAAAAAATAATAAATAATACATTGTGCCAACATTGTTCTTTACTTAGGCAGCGTGACTGCGCTGCCTAAGTTAAGTCAATTAATTTTGGACTCTAAAAACACATTTTCAGCATCGTCTTTCTATCTTAAAAAGAGATTCACTACGACGTATTCCTGGTATCATGATTGAATCTCCAACATCAAACTTCTCCATAATTTAAAGGTCAAGTACACCATCCTCGACATAATAAAACTGCAGAAGCTTAGATTGCTAGGATATATACAACAAATGAAAAGCACTCATCTTCTGAAGAAAGCCTTTGAAGGTTAGTTACATGGTTCTCGACCTAGTGGGCACTCCCCCAAAAAATAGATTGAAGGACAATTTTTCTTCCCACAAACCACCCGAACTTCTCTGCCAAGCAGAGGATATAAGGTCCTTCTAGAGTTACATAATAGACAGGTGAAATATTAGGCCCTAAAACAACCTCCAAGGACAGATGAAACTTTAGTCCAAGTGTAAGAATTAAATTTAATATTTAACCCATTAACGCCCAAGACCAGTTACCGGTAAAATTTTGCGATGGCTTCCTTAATGCAGTGAACTATGGTTTTGAATTAAAGATTTGTGGTGTTAAATATCTTCTTTGCACCAACGGTGTAACCATGATGCTATGTTCCCAAATGGAAACGTTGGGTCATAATGTTGTCCTTGGAACTATAGTACATATGTGGATATATATCTTTTGTCATGTTTAATAAGAGTTAGTATAAAACATAAATTAAAGTTAGACATGGAATTGCTCTTAACAGAGTTGCAAGTGTAGTTTCACACTCTCTGCCTTCTATTCGTTCAATTGTTTTTCCTACACACTTGGCATTGATTCTCTAGTTTCACCTGTACATAAGTGGTTGATATCTTAGGGTAGATCTGCGGTTATCCTGAGCTCTCACCATGACACGGACCGTAGATTTCGTCCTGGTGAAAGAAACCACACTTTCCCCTGTAGAGCAGTCCTATAGAGTAGTAGTTTGTTGCTACACAAGCAGCTGTGCTAACTTTAAATTTTATAGTTTCAGTCACGTCATCTGATCTGCAGTTATAATAACGAAATTCCTCGCTATTTAATAACATGTTTTTATTCGAGACAACATCCTTTCAAGTGATTTTCACGCTCAATGAGTATAGCAAAAAGTCTTTACGAGAGAAGCTCTGTGTGAAAATCGTGACTTGTGAAGAAATTATCAAAGAAGATTTCTTATGGGCTCCTTTTTTAACAATAGACAAAAGGTTTTGGACCAGCTGTGGACCTAGGGGTATATCTGGCTTTTACTCACTATTGACACAGTACAGATCAATTTTGTAGGGAAATCCAGTAGAAAAAGCTAGAACCTATGCTTTTTATCCAAATCAGATAAGTTTTTCTCGGATAAACATTTCTCAGATGTGACGACCAAGCAAAGACATCCTTTGTTCGTCCATTGAACGTTTTTTGACAGGACACCCCATATTGCTTAAGTTTAGAGGTCAAAATATCTACAAATGGCCTCACTTTAGCCATTTTTCACTGTCTAGAGCTCATTATTATTTGCTTGGTGTATTTACTTGGTCGTCTATCTGGGACCATACATTCCTTCACTGAGAAGGGTATGATATCCTGATTGTTTGAAAATTCCCTAAATATTGTTTCGAAGCTCAATGTGAAGCTGAAATCGCCATTCTCAGAGACATATTGGGTTGTTTCCCATATGATTGTAGTTCAAATAGTTAAGTCTTAAAATTGCCAAAAGTCTCGAATTTGGGTGTACTTATCTTGTGACTGACCTTGTATCCAAGTCTTAGTAGTGATTCCGACGAAAAATCTCCGGAGTATGCAATCTCTTTCATTTTGTTGCATCCCTTGATTTTTCTGAAATGTTCAGATTTTTAGATGCAAGTTTTTAAGACTGTCCTTGTGGCATTGTTGGGGCTAGTAGTAACCGTATACACAGTTTCAAACTTACATAAAAAAAATACATTGAATTTCACAAAAATGTAGTCTAATCTGTGCACTGACTTACCAAGGACAGTGATATATAGGTCAATTACACATGGAATTACATAGAAATATGGAGTGCAGTCTAACCGGTACATTAACTTACCATGTTTACCTATAAAGTGGCCAAGCATGTTTTGAAACTATAGTCAAGGCTGTATAAGAGAATTAGACTCTTGTTTTTTGTTTTTTTTTTTTTTTTTTTTTAATCGAAAACTAGATATTGTCAAATTGCGTATTTAGGAATGATTTTGTATTGAAAGCTGTCTATCACCCTTGTGTTATCCACAGTTCCATTTCTTTGAAGTCTGTGCTTTCAAGAGCGGCTTATGATTTTTTTGGACAATTGCCTTTAGCCAACAATAGTTTGATATGAATGTGTCGGTAAATAGGATTTGCGAATTTGATCCTATTAAGGTGGAGAAAAAAGAGGGTTTAGCATTTGCGAATTGGATTTTACGAACGATATTAATTGATTAACAGGAACAAAAAAAACAGAGCTAGATAACATTTGCGAATTAGATCGTATGAAGAAAAAAGAGGGTATAGCATTTGCGAATTGGGGATTATCAGTTAAGGTAGCCCCTTGCCATGGAGCATAGCAATCTAAGTGGTCATTGGCTGGTCCAGTGCATATGTAACTGAACCAGCATATCTGATAATGGAAGGCCGGAAAAAGATATGACTTGACCTAGCTTTACTTCTTCGATGTGTACTGTATAATACACAAGTGGTGTTTGAGCAGTATTGTCAATTTAAAATAGAGTTTAACGTTATAGATTACTAATATTTGACACTAAGACAGATGTAGATGTCAAGAAAAGAAATTTAATAACGGATAGCTTTACTTCTTCGATGTGTACTGTATAATACACAAGTTGTGTTTTGATTAGAAGGCTGTTTTTTTTTCGTGAGATTACATCTCACTGCGCTTTAAGCAAACTCAATGAGATGATCATTTTATGTACGCGTGTGTATTTACTAAAGAGGGTAACTGTTGTAGGGAAAAAAGAGGAGTTGGAGGAAGGGGGATTGGTTGATATTGAGCTAGGCTTTATAGCCTTTTGTAGGTGTGTGTTGTCTGAAACCTATGATTTGGGCTTTTCAGAGCTAGGTTTCTTAGTATTTCGTAGGTGTGTGTTGTCTGAAACTTATGATTTGGGGTATGTAAATTACTATTTCGGGCTTTGCTGAGCTAGGTTTCTTAGTATTTCGTAGGTGTGTGTTGTCTGAAACTTATGATTGGAGATGTGTAATTTGCTATTTCCGGCTTTTATGAGCTAGGTCTCCTAGTATTTCGTAGGTGAATGTTGTCTGAAACTTATGATTTGGGATATGTAAATTACTATTTCGGGCTTTTCTGAGGTAGGGTTTCTTAGTATTTCGTAGGTGTGTGTTGTCTGAAACTTATGATTTGAGATGTGTAATTTGCTATTTCCGGCTTTTATGAGCTAGGTCTCTTAGTACTTCGTAGGTGTGGGCTGTCTGAAACTTATGATTTGGGGTATGTAAATTACTATTACGGGCTTTTCTGAGCTAGATTTCATTGTCTTTTGCTGGTGATTATTGTCTGAAATTTATGATTTGGGATGTTTAGTTTGCTATTTTTGACTTTGCTGAGTTAGATTTCTTAGCCTTTCATAGGTGTGTGTTATCTGAAACTTATGATTTGGGATTTGTAATTCGCTATTTCCGGCTTTTATGAGCTAGGTCTCCTAGTATTTTGTAGGTGTGTGTTGTCTGAAACTTATGATTCGGGGTATGTAAATTACTATTTCGGGCTTTTCTGAGCTAAGGTTTCATAGTATTTCTTAGGTGTGTGTTGTCTGAAACTTATGATTTAGGGTATGTAGATTAGTATTTCGGGCTTTTCTGAGGTATATTTCTTAGTCTTTCGTTGGTGTGTGTTGTCTGAAACTTATGATTTGGGATGTGTAGTTTGCTATTTTTGACGTTGCTGAGTCAGATGTCTTAGCCTTTCATAGGTGTGTGTTGTCTGAAACTTATGATTTGGGGTATGTAAATTACTATTTCGGGCTTTTTTGAGCTAAGGTTTTATAGTATTTCTTAGGTGTGTGTTGTCTGAAACTTATGATTTGGGGTATGTAAATTACTATTTCGGGCTTTTCTGAGCTAGATTTCTTAGTCTTTCGTTGGTGTGTGTTGTCTGAAACTTATGATTTGGGATGTGTAGTTTGCTATTTTTGACTTTGTTGAGTTAGATTTCTTAGCCTTGCATAGGTGTGTGTTGTCTGAAACTTATTTGCTATTTCCGACTTTTCTTAGCCAGATTTCTTAGTATTTCGTAGGTGTGTGTTGTCTGAAACCTATGATTTTAGATCTTTAGTTTGCAGTATCCTGCTTTTCTGAGCTAGTTTTCATAGCCTTTTGTAGGTGTGGGTTGTCTTAAACCTATGATTTGGGATGCTATTTGGGCTTTTCAGAGCTAGGTTTCTTAGTCTCTCATAGGTGTGTGTTGTCTGAAACCTACAATTTGGGGTGGGTAGTTTGCTTTTTCTGGCTTTTCAGAGCTAGGTTTCTTAGTCTCTCATAGGTATGTGTTGTCTGAAACCTACAATTTGGGGAGGGTAGTTTGCTATTTCTGGCTTTTATGAGCTAGGTCTCCTAGTATTTCGTAGGTGTGTGTTGTCTGAAACTTATGATTTGGGGTATGTAAATTACTATTTCGGGCTTTTCTGAGCTAAGGTTTCATAGTATTTCTTAGGTGTGTGTTGTCTGAAACTTATGATTTGGGTTATGTAAATTACTTTTTCGGGCTTTTCTGACGTAGATTTTTTAGTCTTTCGCTGGTGCGTGTTGTCTGAAACTTATGATTTGGGATGTTTAGTTTGCTATTTTTGACTTTGCTGAGTTAGATTTCTTAGCCTTTCCTAGGTGTGTGTTGTCTGAAACTTATGATTTGGGGTATGTAAATTATTAATTCGGGCTTTTTTTAGCTAAGGTTTCATAGTATTTCTTAGGTGTGTGTTGTCTGAAACTTATGATTTGGGGTATGTAAATTACTATTTCGGGCTTTTCTGACCTAGATTTCTTAGTCTTTCGTTGGTGTGTGTTGTCTGAAACTTAGGATTTGGGATGTGTAGTTTACTATTTTTGACGTTGCTGAGTTAGATTTCTTAGCCTTTCATAGGTGTGTGTTGTCTGAAACTTATTTGCTATTTCCGACTTTTCTTAGCCAGATTTCTTAGTATTTCGTAGGTTTGTGTTGTCTGAAACCTATGATTTTGGATCTTTAGTTTGCAGTATCCTGCTTTTCTGAGCTAGTTTTCATAGCCTTTTGTAGGTGTGGGTTGTCTTAAACCTATGATTTGGGATGCTATTTGGGCTTTTCAGAGCTAGGTTTCTTAGTCTCTTATAGGTGTGTTTTGTCTGAAACCTACAATTTGGGGTGGGTAGTTTGCTATTTCTGGCTTTTCAGAGCTAGGTTTTTTAGTCTCTCATAGGTGTCTGTTGTCTGAAACCTACAATTTGGGGTGGGTAGTTTGCTATTTCCGGCTTTTATGAGCTAGTTCTCCTAGTATTTCTTAGGTGTGTGTTGTCTGAAACTTATGATTTGGGGTATGTAAATTACTATTTCGGGATTTTCTGAGCTAGATTTCTTAGTCTTTCGTTGGTGTGTGTTGTCTGAAACTTATGATTTGGGATGGGTGGTTTGCTATATTTGACTTTTCGGAGCTAGATTTCTTAGCCTTTCGGAGGTGTGTGTTGTCTGAAACTTATGATTTGGGATGTGTAGTTTGCTATTTTTGACTTTTCTAAGCTAGGTTTCTTAGTATTTCGTAGGTGTGTGTTGTCTGAAACTTATGATTTGAGATGTGTAATTTGCTATTTCCGGCTTTTATGAGCTAGGTCTCCTAGTATTTCTTAGGTTTGTGTTGTCTGAAACTTATGATTTGGGGTATGTAAATTACTGTTTCGGGCTTTTCTGACCTAAGGTTTCTTAGTATTTCCTATGTGTGTGTTGTCTGAAACTTATGATTTGGGGTGTGTAATTTGCTATTTCCGACTTTTCTTAGCCAGATTTCTTAGTATTTCGTAGGTGTGTGTTGCCTGAAACTTATGATTTGGGATGGTTAATTTGCTATTTCCGGCTTTTATGAGCTAGGTTTCTTAGTCTTTCGTAGGTATATGTTGTCTGAAACCTATAAAAATAAACTATTTTCGTAAAATCTGAGCTAATAAGGGTTTTTGACCGTAAACTCTAGTTTTGTGTAAGAAAATTATGGAAAAAACATTTCGCTGACTCATAGGTGAAACTTAAGTCCAGTTATGGATCGAAAAATAAACTATTTCTATAAAATCTGAGCTAATAACGGTTTTTGACCGTAAACTCTAGTTTTTTGTAAGAAAATTATGGAAAATACAATTCTCAGGTTCAAATGTGAAACATAGGTCCATTTTGGATCGAAAAATAAAAGTAATCCCGTAAAATCTAAGCTAATAAGGGTTTTTGACCATAAACTCTAGTTTTTTGTAAGACAATTATGGAAAATACAATTCGTTGGCTCATAGGAAAAACTTAAGTCCAGTTTAGGATCAAAAAATAAACTATTTCTATAAAATCTGAGCTAATTAGGGTTTTTGACCGTAAACTCTAGTTTTTTGCAAGAAAATTATGGAAAATACAATTCTCTGGATCAAATGTGAAACTTAAGTCTATTTTTGGATCGAAAAATAAAACTATTTCTGTAAAATCTGAGCTAAAAAGGGTTTTTGACAGTGAAATCTAGTTTCTTGTAAGAAAATTATGGAAAATACAATTCTCTAGTTCAAATGTGAAACTTAAGTCCAGTTTTGGATACTTATAATGATGAGGACTGATGGTTCTAATTAAATATTTTTTTAATAGAAACAAACTATTTTTTTTTAAACTTCGAAAATATTCAACTTTTTTTTTTTTGTACGTATCATAAAATGACAAAATGTGCTTACGGATCCAACAATTGTACTCTGTGATTGCTCAGAGACAAGTTTTGGCTCTCCCATTGGTATTTTATGTTTGGTTATCGATAATACCTAGTTTGTTGCATGTATTAAAGCAGAAATTTTTACGCAGTAGAACGATAAAGACATAAGTCATATCTTTGAAAAAAAAGTGAAGATGGAGTATTTTAATAAAGTGTGTTCACATAACAAGGTTATTGTAGCATTGAATGCCGACAAGGAGAAGTATTTAAACTATGAAACAAGTTCAAGTAGTGACACTATTGGAAATGTATGCATGCATTGTCATGACAGTAAGGAATTAAATTTCTTTGGAATACCTATGAAAGGCAAAGAAATATAACTCAGCAAAGTCAGAAATAGCAAACTACACATCCCAAATCATAAGTTTCAGACAATACACACCAGCGAAAGACAATGAAATCTAGCTCAGAAAAGCCCGAAATAGTAATTTACATACCCTAAATCATAAGTTTCAGACAACCCACACCTACGAAGTACTAGGAGACCTAGATCATAAAAGCCGGAAATAGCAAATTACACATCTCAAATCATAAGTATCAGACAACACACACCTACGAAATACTAAGAAACCCTAGCTCAGAAAAGCCCGAAATAGTAATTTACTTATCGCAAATCATAAGTTTCAGACAACACACACCTACGAAATACTAGGAGACCTAGCTCATAAAAGCCAGAAAAAACAAATTAAACATCTCAAATCATAAGTTTCAGATAACACACACCTACGAAATACTAAGAAACCGTAGCTCAGAAAAGCCCGAAATAGTAATTTACATACCCCAAATCATAAGTTTCAGACAACACAACCTACGAAATACTAGGAGACCTAGCTCATAAAAGCCGGAAATAGCAAATTACACATCTAAAATCATAAGTTTCAGACACACACACCTACGAAATACTAAGAAACCTAGCTCTGAAAAGCCCAAATCATAGGTTTCAGACAACACACACCTACAAAAGGCTATGAAGCCTAGCTCAGTATCAACCAATCCCCATTCCTCCAACTCCTCTTTTTTCTCTACAACAGTTACCTTCTTTAGTAAATACACACTTTATATAAAATGATCTTCTCATTGAGTTTACTTAAAGCGCAGTGAGGTGTAATCTCACAAAAAACAGCCTTCTAATCAAAACACCACTTGTGTATTAAACAGTACACATCGAAGAAGTAAAGCTGTCCGTCATTAAAATTATTTTCTTGCCATCTACGTCTGTCTTAGTGTCAAATTTTAGTAATCTATAACGTTAAACTCTATTTTAAATTGACAACACTGTTCAAACACCATTTGTGTATTATACAGTACACATCGAAGAAGTAAAGCTAGGTCAAGTCATATTTTTTTCTGGCCTTTCATCATCAGATATGCTGGTTCAATTACACATGCACTGGACCAGCCAATGACCACTTAGATTGCTATGCTCCATGGCAAGGGGCTACCTTAACTGATAATCCCCAATTCGCAAATGCTATACCCTTTTTTTCATACGATATAATTCACAAATGTTATCTAGCTCTGTTTTTTTTATTCCTGTTAATCAATTCATATCGTTCGTAAAGTCCAATTCGCAAATCCTAAACCCTTTTTTTCTCCACCTTAATAGGATCAAATTCGCAAATCCTATCTACCGACACATTCATATCAAACTATTTTTGGCTAAAGGCAATTGTCCAAAAAAAATCATAAGCCGCTCTTGATAGCACAGACTTCAAAGAAATGGAACTGTGGATAACACACGAGTGATAGACAGCTTTTCCCACAAAATCATTCATAAATACGCAATTTGACAATCTCTAGTTTTCGATTAAAAAAAACAGTCTGATTATCTTATACAACCTTGACTATAGTCTCAAAACATGCTTGGCCACTTTATAGGTAAACATGGTAAGTTAATGTACCGGTTAGACTGCACTCCATATTTCTATGTAATTCCATGTGTAATTGACCTATATATCACTGTCTTGGGTAAGTCAATGCGCAGGTTAGACTACATTTTTGTGAAATTCAATGTATTTTTTTATGTAAGTTTGAAACTGTGTATACGGTTACTACTGGGGCTGTTTTTCTACGACGGCTTAGTAGAACACCGTCTAAATCATCAGAAACCAAGTTAGACTGAAGGGAAGTCAGGAAGGACTACCTTCTGCTACATCGTCTGTTATGGAAGTATATATGGGTCATATCAAGCTCTATTATCCCTGGAATATCACTTGTAAGATCATTCTAAGAGTCTGTGTTGTCCATGTCCCATTCTTCTTCGTCTCTGATTACTCCCAGATCAGTAGAAATTATGACCATATCATTTTCTTCAACGTCATCAGTTAGTTCATATAGTTTAGCGACAGTGTCTTTAACAAATAAGAATTATTTGTGAGGAGTCTGCATCTAAAATATGCCATCAGTCCTAGATCTACAAAGTAATTTTTGGCACCAAAACACACAACGTTCCCAATTGGGAACACTTTTAGTTATCCAATACTGTGTCCTTACTCTGTGGGTATTTTAATACAAGTGCATCATGGTTTCTGAAATTGTCAAATATAATGCTTTAAAACACCAAAAAAAGATCTTTTAAACACTCACCTTTGGTGGTATTTTACCCGAAGCCATTCGTTTTAAAAGCTGACTTTTAGCTAAAGTTAAGAAAATCATGAAAACTTGCCCGAACTGCTACCT
Source organism: Artemia sp. Qi Xiang Cuo (assembly GCF_049724085.1). Lineage (NCBI taxonomy): Eukaryota > Metazoa > Arthropoda > Branchiopoda > Anostraca > Artemiidae > Artemia > Artemia sp. Qi Xiang Cuo. Next base: position 16,554,468 of record NC_142801.1, read on the forward strand.
TCTGGGCTAAAATAAAATATCATGAGACGTTCCCTAATGGGAAATTTGGGATCCAACGGGTTAAGTCAAACTCTCCTTTTTCTTCTTCCCTCTTTTCTACCCATAAAGTCCAATGTCTATTGTGGAATTTTTACTTTACGGAAAACAAAATGAATTACAAATATTTTCGTTTATGTTTAAATATCGAAAAACAAAATAAACACCACAGTGAAATAAGACCTTAAATTACTCAATTTCTATTGATTATTATAGTTAATTATATTTTATTTGTCGTCGTTGTTTTGAAATGCAAAAGTCTATTGTTCAAGATACATAAATTGCTCAATAAAACGCAAATGACGCTACTGTCCTTTGATATTTACGGTCACCCCTCACCCCCTTCTTTGCGTCACTCTTGATCGGGGAAAAACTATTTTAATAGGTAATTAAACACAAAATGAAAGATTATTTCATGATCTTAGGACAAAATTATCCTTGAATGTGAATTTTCTGGAGACATGGTGCTGTTAAGTACTTGGAACTGATTACCAGATTAATGTCTTTTTTCTTTATTTGTTGTACTCTTGTTAAGTTAAAAATATTCTTAATTTTGGGATTCTCTGTTTCGACCCTCCCCACTTTTATTTACTTTTTTATCTTTGGTTTTCCCTTTTTTGTAACATTTCGGCCAATTTGTCGCTGGCCAGCTAAGTAGCTTTGAATAGTAACTGCGTAGTTAGGACTACTCATTCCAAACCAAAATGTGTTTTTGAACAGCTAGACTTAGGTTAGATTCATCTGGGGTGGAAAGCAGGATTAGTTCTTTCATTGGGGATGAAACATGGTTTTACGATGTTCCCTTCCAGGGTTAGGATTGGTTGGTCTCCATGTGCCGTGCCTCGTATTGTTTTATTTTTGCCTTTTAGAAAAAAAAATAATCATTTAGTCTGTTTATGAAATTTGTGTTGAAAAGAAGTAAGTTTATTCTTTCTACTTTTGACTTCTTGTTTTGAGTAGCCTAGGTAGATCTAGAGAGAGGGGGTAAAGGTTGGTACGGGGATTGAGTCCTGAAGCATTTGAGATATCATTTCTAAGAGAAAGTAAGAGTCTTATAAGATATATTTGGAACTTGAGGATTTGAGCCAATACAGCAGAACATTGGGCAAGGTAGTGGGACATATACTTACGATGGAAAGTATATACCACGGAAAGTAAGTAGAAAGGCCTCAGGAGGTCCCACGAGAACACCATGCTGCCACCTACAACTTTTTTTAACACCAAATATGGGCATAGAACCACGTGGTTTATGGTTTTTGTAAGTGAGAATTTGAAAAACAGGAATTTTGTCACATTTATGTCTGTTTTCTTGGATGGTTATGTGTGTTGGTCGATTTATTTGATGTTTTTCATTGATGTTTTATGGTTTTTGTCAGTGAGAATGAAAAAACAGTATTTTTCTCACTTGAAAAACAGGAACTTTCTCACTTTTATGGATGTTTTTATGGTTTTTGTCAGTGAGAATGAAAAAACAGGAATTTTATCACATTGATGTCTGTTTTCTTGGATGGTTATGTGTGCTGGTAGATTTATTTGATGTTTTTCAAGGATGTCAATAGCAATTTATGGTTTTTGTCAGTGAGAATGGAAAAACAGGAACTTTCTCACTTTAATGGATTATTGAGTCTAATGGGGGCAGGTCAATGACACTTCCTTCTTGTTGTTGCTCGATGCAAATGTTATGATCCAGAAATAGTATTTCATGTTGTTGCCCTCAGCAAATGTTATGAGTTTCCCGGAAACAGTTAGATCACGTGTTTCCTTCTCAGCCAATTAGCGAGTCGGATACATATCCTTTCTCAGCCAATCAGAGGGCTTGTTACATATGGTTTTCCCCGTTACATAACAATTCGCCCTTGCGATTTCGTATATAACGGGCGTGCAATGTGATTCAATTATCAGAAAGTATTGTGACACAATTGAAACAACAATGGATAAATTTGATGAATTAGAAGCCACGTCAACTTCAATTTGCAATGTAAGTGCATTTTTATTTTCAAAATAAAATTATTTTCCGTGGTCACCCTCCAGTATCTTCACGTAAATCCCCCCCCTATACAATACAAACATCACTTTACAATCTTTATACTCGATTGAAAACATACAATATATTCTTTTTACCCTCAAAACATAGCCCCCCCCCCTCACTGTTTTACAACCAAATTCTCGCAAATGGAAATAATTTTCCTTTCGTTAAATTCCTGTTTTTTATTTTCAAATAAAATTATTTTCCTTGCTCACCCTCTAGTATATTCAGGTAAATCCCCCCCCATACAATACAAACATCACTTTACAATCTTTATACTCGATGGAAAACGTAAATATTTTCTTTTTATCCTCGAAACCTAACCCCCCCCCCCCACTGTTTTACAACCAAATTCTCGCAAATGGAAATAATTATCTTTTCGTTAAATTCCTGTTTTTTATTTTCAAATAAAATTATTTTCATTGGTCACCCTCTACTATATTTAGGTAAGTCCCCCCCCCCATACAATACAAACATCATTATACAATCTTTATACTCGGTGAAAAACGTAAAATATATTCTTTTACCCTCGAAACCTAACCCCCCCCCCATTGTTTTACAACCAAATTCTCACAAACAGAAATAATAATCTTTTCGTTAAATTTTAGCTTTTCTCTATTGCAATCTTTTCTCTAACTGAGACATCTGTTGCTGTTGTTATTAACCCGCTCTGGTTTTGACACAAGACTCCAGTGCGTGGTTAAAATTAGCAGTCACCCCTTTCCATCTGTGTTTACAAACGCGGTGGCCAAAGTCAAAGGAACTGTTCTTCCGTCAAAATTAAAACACTATGATGCAATAATTAAGCACAGACGTAATGCTCTATTTTGGAGAAGTGAAGCAGATTATTTTCAAATTAAGGTCTAACTATATATTTAGGACATTATGTAAAAGGGGGGAGAGGGGGCAATGTCTCGCTTCTAACAGTTTCGTTGTAAGTAAATTATGTAAAAGGGAGGGGGCATTGCCTTCAATTCTACCGCCATCAGTGTAAAATGAAAACAAACTGTGCAGGACTAGAAAGGTCTCTAGGAGTTGCATGAAGCTTATATTATGTGTAAATTGAATAGCATTTTAACCTATGTTTGCAAAATATAGGCCTATAGGCCGCTGGGTTAACGATCTACTTTAAAGCCTATAGACTGGAAAATTTAATATTTTTCTAAATGGTAAAAATAGAAACAATGATTCCTATCCTATGGCTATAGACTACTGTTTGTCACGATTTATTTTTTTTACAAGTTGACTAATAAAAACGTTTGATTTCTAGGTCTAATATATTTCTCGCGAAATTTTTACTTTTTGCTTTACTAAAAAGAGATAAATGCTTTTCTAAACAAAATTATGGTTAATAACTTTCTTTCTGTAAAAAAAGGGGCAAATTATTTTGATACTAACTTTTTTCTGTTCTTTAAGGCAAATTATGAAGAATTTGCGGCCCCTACATCGAAGAGAGCTATGGGTAGCGCAAATAGCGAAGAATGCTCGTCGCCGCCACCCACTAAGAGAGCAAGGGCTAATAATGCGCCCCCTGCGAAGGCTACTGTCATACATTATGGTCGCTGGCCGAAGCCTCCTAAACAAGTGATGCCTGCCCAAGCCATGCTGGAATGTGACATTGCTTGCACATCCGCTCTCCTTGGACCTCTAATAGCTGCCCCATCAACGCTAGGTCAGGAGGTTACCCTCTAGCATGCTATGTCCGATCCATCCGACACCCAAGCCCAGACGGATTTTGCAAATGTAAGCATTTTTCCTACCTATCTATTTCTTCCAATGTTTTTTCTTTTTCACTATTTTTCAACCCAATATAAACTTATCGCAGCGAAATATTAACCCCTCACCCCCCAACCATTGATTTCTCTGCTCCCCCTCCCTCAGATATATCGAAATGTAATTTTTGCAAAGAAACCGCTCCTCTTTTTTCTAATCTTTACTATTTTCTCTGTTGCTATCTCTTCACTATCACATATAGTTTTAGGTACCTTTGAAACTCTGTGAATGCTATTCTTCACATAGTTTTAAGAGAGAGGTTATTCCATTTTATCCATTGTTTTAAGAGAGAGATTATTCCATTTTATCCATATCAGCGTCCTAATTTACACTGAGCCTTACATCGTGCCAAAGATTTTAGCGAGGGGAAAGCGAGTTAACGGTTCCTGCCTCTTGAAGTTCAATCCTGGAAATTGGAACACTCGCGCGGCTTACAATAATTAAACTCATGAGTTCACTGAACCTGTGTGGAATTAGAGAAAAATATAGCAACTTTTGACGGGCATTATGTAAAGGGGGCCGGGAAGAGCTGTGGGAAGCGCTGAGGGGGTGCGCCGTGGGGTGCGCTACGGACCCGAGAAGCGCCGAAAGGATGCGCCGCGGGCCCGAGAAGTGCCGCGAAAAAAAAAAATTGAACACTGAAAATAAACGAACAAATTGCCGCCTTCTATGTCATATCTTAGATTATATTAAGTTGGAACTTTCAGTTGAATTAACCAAATGTTATTAAGCAATAATAATCCAAATTTTAACAGTAGCGATGATTTGAACACATTGAAAATAAGCTATTTTTCATTTATAGGTTGGTGCATTGGTCCCCTACTCACCATCGAGTGAAGGAGAGGACACCATTCATGACATTCAAGACAATTCAGCCATCAGTGACTGGCACGGTATTATTAATTCCATTGATGTACCATCTAATATTGATGATTTTTTAGTTGATTATTTTAATGTAGAACCTAGCATAGTTGAGCAGGCGAACTTGAGTCCAAATACCCTACAAATTTTAGAGGATTTCGCAAACAAATTAACCGGGAACCCTCCCCCCACTGATTACCTACTTCAACTTCAAACAACTGAAGTGGAACATAGCCCAAATATTGTTGAACAACTTGGGGGAGGGGGTAATATACAAGAGGAGGATACAACTTTCTCCGATTTTCAATTATCCAATACAATATTAAATAATATAGTTGTTTTCACTGCAACGTTTGATGATCCCTTTAATTCACTTATGGGGGGAAATTTTGTTTTTGACCATGTAGAAATTGTGCATGCCTATGTAGATAAATTTCGTGCACTACTGGAGAAGCAAATTCAGTTGTGGGGGGGTAGGGATTCAATTAAGGTTTCTGTTGTTTTAAAGGTTTTTTATTTAAATGAGGGGAAAAGTGAAGTTTATTATCATTATATACATTCCGAGATGCGCGTAATTTATCCAAATTTAGAAAATTTTGAGGGTGTTCTTAGCGATTGGGTAGGAAAAATTATTGCACATCTCGAAAACTGTAACGAAAATGGGAGTGGCTCTATAATTTTATTTATTGAAAATTTCAGCGTTAATATATCTAAAATTAAGATAGATTTTATTTTAAGCGGGGGGGGCAGGGTCTGAGGGGTCAGGAGTTTTAAAATACAATCCAGATCTAGTAGGTTGTCGCGGTGTCCAGCGGATCTGTTTTGAAACCGATCAAATGTGTTTCCGGTATGCTTTCCTCATATCAGCATTTCAGCCTCTAACAGAAGAAACTACCAAGAAGAATTTAGACAACTGGGCTATAGGCTACATGGGAAGGAAGGGTCCCCTTTTCCCATAGTATATTTCTCTTGTCTAGAAGTGAAATACCCAGTGACGCTTAGATCTATAGACATTTTTGAAAGGGCTAATGCCCATTTAAATATTGGCGTTACTGTGGTTCAGTATGAAACAGAATTTGAAGATGGGGCTCGTTCTAAAAAGAGAAGGGGTGGTCTTCCCTGTAAGGGGTCCGTCAATTGATTTGGTCAGACACTGGGTTTGGTTGTTATACACACCGCCTAGTGACCCTGCCAATGCAATTGGTCATTTTAATCCTATCACTGACATTAGTAGAGTATCTGGGGGAGGGTAAGACTAGGGGGACACGTTTCTACTGTCCAACATGCCTCTCTAGATTTTGGACTGAATTAAAGTTGCAAAATCACATGAGGCATTGTAGCCGGCATGGCTACCAGACAGTGGAAACGGTTTCAGGGAATAGGGCTATTTTACGCTTTAAAAATTTCCAGAACACCCTCCTCCAGTGCAACAAAATATCTTTAGACTGTGAAGCCAAGCTGATGGAGTTGAATGATCCCCAATTTCCAAACCAAATCAAAGAACATCAGGCCATTTCAGTGTCCTGTGCTCACGCGCAAAGAGACAGTTCTAACACCATGCGGTTGTTAGAAATAGTAGAAACATTGGATGAGAAGGAGTGCATGGTCAAGGCACTGACTAAACTAATTAGCACAGCTAATGGCGCAATTTCTCGTTTGAGAAATGCCCATTATCCAATGGTTTTGTCTGCAGAGGATCGTCTCGCGATTAAAGATCAAAAAATATATTGGGTTTGCAAGGGGGAGTTTGAAGAGGGGGATAAGGGGACTAAAGGGAAAAGAGGGACCGGTGGGAGGAGGAAAGTCAGAGATCATAATCACTTGTGGCAGGAAATATCCTCGGGGGGTAGTAATTTTAGAGGGGTTGCGCATCAATCGTGTAATTTAAATGTTAGCCAATAGTTTTTCATCCCTGTTTTTATTCACAACTCTAATTATGACTTAAAATTTATTTTACCGGCACTGGAACGTATGCATAGGGAGGGAGGGGGGGGGGGTAGATAGTCCATGGGTAAATAGTTCATTTACCTATAACATTATTCCCAAATCAGCCGAAAAGTTGTTGCTTCTCAAACTGAAATGGCAGGCAGTGAATAATGGGCATACGTTCTGGAATAAAGTCAGGTTTTTAGATTCTTTTAGTTTTTTTTCCCAAGGCATTGAGTCAATTGATTCAAGGGCAAAAAAGTGAGCATTTTGATGGTTATCCTTTATTAAAACAGCACTTTTCAGACGATGAAATGTATGATTTATTGACCTGCAAAGGTGTATATGCATACGACTATTACTGTTCTGGCGCTCGCTTAAGTGAGATGAAACTACCTCCAATTGAAGCTTTTTACAATTCACTGACCAACAGTGAATGCACAGCCGAGGAATATGAGTTTGCCAAGAAGGTGTGGTCTAAGGGGAATTGTAAAAATGGGTGGGATTATTGTAGACTGTACTTGGCCAGTGACGTTTTAACTCTGTTAGACAGAGTCTGTAAGAACACAGACCAAATCTTTTCAGAGTTTGGGTTAGATATAGGCTATTATTTTTCCACACCCGATTTAGTAATGGATTTAATTTTAAAAATTATTAGGGAGGAAATAGGTCTAATAGCCGATGTATATCAATACCTTTTTGTATAGCGTTCAATGCGGGGTGGGTATGTTGGCTATGTGTATCGTATAGAGTCGCCTGATCCATATGGACAAAATAGCAGTTCCGGTTTGCTTTCCAATGCTGATTTCTGCGATAAGAGCTAGGTGTATCTATCAGAGCTGTTAAGCTAAGTTTTGCCATGAGGAGCCAATAAATAGCGTGAGAATCCTTTTGAGTTCCCCGACATTACCACCGTCGAGGACAACGGGCCACAAGGATGGTTCTTTGAAGTTGACGGTTACATTCTACGGGTGCTTCACGACTCCGTCAAAGATTTTGTTTTTCCTTGTATCAATCGACCCGTGAGCAGGGACTCGCTTACCCCCTACATTCGATCATTAGTTGAGGATATGGGGATGCACTGGATTCCCTCTAAAGAGAAACTGATTGCTGATTTGGACCCTAAGGAGAATATCGTTGTTCACCATGTACTTTTGCACTGGATGGTGAACAATGGTTTCAAAATCACCAAAATACATAGGGTCCTGCAGTTCAATCAGCGACCATATATGAAAATTTTTATCGATACCTTTTTCGATAAACGTTCTAAAGAAAATTCCACGATAGAGAAGAAAATGTACAAACTCATCCTAAATGCGGTTTTGGGCAATATGTGTTAGAGCGTTCGTAATATACCTCGTTATAACGACAGGTCTGGCCCTCGAGAGTGCGCACGAATTATGGTCAGCACTAATAGTAAATCGGTAAAGAGCTTTATAGCTAACTTGGCTTTATGGTACAAGTAAAGGAAACATGGATCGTGAAGAAAGAAACTTGCGGATAATTCTTTAGTCGCGGAAATTTCCAAAAAGCTGATATTGTCGTTCTTTTATCCTGTTCTCAAAATGCCCAGGTCACGGGAGGGGGAGGTTCAAGTTTACTATGGTGATACAGATTCTCTGCTGTTAAAGGTAAATGGGACTGAAGATTTATTTGGTGATTTAGAAAAGGGGGAACACATCAGCTCGCGGATGGATTTCACCAACTGGAATCCATCACTCTACCCCGAGTTGGTGAAACGTCAAGCCCCCAACCAACTATTAATGTTAAAATCAGAGACGGGGAATGATTTGATATCCGGGGGGTGTTCCCGGGCCCCAAAGTTTATTGCGTTGAAACTCATAGTGGGGAAGAAAAGAAGGCGTGTAAAGGGGTGCCAAGACATTTTGTAAAGAGTAATTTTAACATGAGTGTGTATTAAGACTGTGTAGAAAGTAGCCTAGTGCCGAGAGCACAAGTGCTTGCAATTCGCTCTCTACAGTATAGAAATTATACTGTGAGATTGGAAAAGAATGCAATGTCGTGTATATCCGACAAATTCTATGGGCTCGAGAATGGTTTAAGTTTTCAGCCTCATGGCCGATACCATATTTCATACCGAGTTGAATACATAGAATATTGTAATCAACTTGGTCTGAATAATTTAACCAGAATAAACATCTAACCACCACCTCGGACCGTTCATAACGTGATTAACCCTCACCAACCCTTTCATAAATTAACTAACCTCAACTAACCCAACCTCAACTAACCTGTAGCAGTGACGACAACTATTGTACTGTTTTTTTCCACCGCAACCCAGGGGGGTGGGGTTGAGGGGGGGGCCCTTCCCGCGGCCGCCCAGGGGGGGGGGGGGGTCCCACCCGCGGCCGGCCTTCGGCACCGCGGCCCTGGGGGGTGGGAGCCCACCTTTAAATTCACTGTAATGTTCAACTGTGCTAGTTCATGTTCCAAGTGTATTTTGTTGTTGTATAGAAGAGTGTTGATGTACGAAAAAGTGCTGTACATGGACAAAAGTGTTGTATAGAGAAGTGTTCATGTTTTTGTACAGAAAAGTGTTGTATATAAAAGTGTTGATGTACAGAAAAGTGCTATAGATGGACAAAAGTGTTGTACAGAAAAGTTTTATAATTGTTCATGTTGAACAAATAGATTTTTCATGTTGACCATTAAATTTTGTCAGGTTCTTGTTGAACAAGTGTTATCATTGTTCATGTTGAACAAATATTTGTTTTCATATTGCCATAATAAATGCTGCCATGAAATATTGTCTTTTTGTTGTTCTTGAATAGATAGATCTATGGGAAATTTACTACTTATTCATTGGACACATATGATTTACAGTTAGTTATAGTCCGACTGTTGTCAACAGCATGTATCAATTTAAAACACCCTTCAGATCGTTTCTGTGTGGGCCCTCAATGTCGGGGAAAACAACACTTTTAGATAGAATAATTCAAAATTGCGATAAAATGTTTTTGGAAAAACTAAATAACTCTAAATAAAACTCTTAACTACTAAACTAAATTAAACTGAAAATCTAACTAAAACTCTAAAATAAAACTAAACATTAAACTAAAAGTAAACTTAACTACTAAACTAAAACTAAACTCTAACTAAAAATTCTACACTAAAACTAATCTAAAACTAAACTAAATTAAACTGAAAATCTAGCTAAAACTCTAAAATAAAAGTAAACGTTAAACTAAAACTAAACTTAACTACTAAACTAAAACTAAACTCTAGCTAAAAACACAAGACTAAAACTGAACTAAAACTAAACAAAATATAAACTATACCACTAAACGAAAACTAAACTAAAACTAAAATGAAAATCTAAACTTAACTAAAACTAAACTAAACTACTAAACTAACTAAAAATTTAAACTGTCTAACTAACTAAAACTAAACTCTAAACTACTAAACTAAATAAAAATCTAAACTATAGCTCTAACTAAAACTCTTAACTACTAAACTGACTAAAACTCTAAACTACTAAACTAACTAAAATCTAACTACTAAACTAACTAAAATCTAAACTACTAAACTAACAAAAAATTCTACACTAAAACTAAACACTAATCTAAAACTAAACTAAATTAAACTGAAAATCTAACTAAAACTCTAAAATAAAACTCAACGTTAAACTAAAACTAAACTTAACTAATAAACTAAAACTAAAACTAAACTAAGCTAATAAATTAAAACTCTAACTAAAACTAAACAAAATATAAATTATAACACTAAACTAAAACTAAACTAGAACTAAAATAAAAATCTAAACTACTAAACTAACTAAAAATTTAAACTGTCTAACTAAACTAAAAATCTAAACTACTAAACTAACTAAAAATCTGAACTATAACGCTAACTAAAACTCTTAACTACTAAACTAACTAAAACTTTAAACTAAAACGAAACATTAATATAAAACTAAACTAAACTAAAACCAAACTAAACTACTAAATTAAAACTCTAACTAAAACTCTTTAGCAAACTGTAGCTAAACTAAAACTCTAATCTAAAACTAAACTAACTAAAACTAAACTAAAAAACTAAACTACTAAATTAACTAAAATCTAAACTACTAAACTAAAAATCTAAACTACTAAACTAACTAATATCTAAACTTTTAAACTAACTAAAATTATAAAATAAAACTAAACACTAATCTAAAACTAAAATAAATTAAACTGAAAATCTAAATAAAAATCTAAAAGAAAACTAAAAATTAAACTAAAACTAAACTAAAATCTAAACTACTAAACTAACTAAAATCTAAACTTTTAAACTAACTAAAATTCTAAACTAAAACTGAACACTAACCTAAAACAAAACTAAATTAAACTGAAAATCTAACTAAAACTCTAAAATAAAACTAAACTTTAAACTATAACTAACTACTAAACTAACTAAAATCTAAACTACTAAACTAGCAAAAAATTCTAAACTAAAACTGAACACTAACATAAAACAAAACTAAATTACACTGAAAATCTAAATAAAACTATAAAATAAAAATAAACTTTAAAATAAAACTAAACTTAACTTCTAAACTAAAACTAAAACTAAATTAAGCTAATAAATTAAAACTCTAACTAAAACTAAACAAAATATAAATTATAACACTAAATTAAAACTACATTAGAACTAAAATAAAAATCTAAACTACTAAACCAACTAAAAATTTAAACTGTCTAACTAAACTAAAAATCTAAACTATAACTCTAACTAAAACTCTTAACTACTAAACTAACTAAAACTTTAAACTAAAACTAAACATTAATATAAAACTAAACTAAGCTACTAAATTAAAACTCTAACTAAAACTAAACAAAATATAAATTATAACACTAAACTAAAACTAAACTAGAACTAAACTAAAAATCTAAACTACTAAACTAACTAAAAATTTAAACTGTCTAACTAAACTAAAAATCTAAACTATAACTCTAACTAAAACTCTTAACTACTAAACTAACTAAGACTTTAAACTAAAACTAAACATTAATATAAAACTAAACTAAAACCAAACTAAGTTACTAAACTAAAAATCTTTAGCAAACTCTAGCTAAACTAAAACTCTAATCTAAAACTAAACTAACTAAAACTAAACTAAAAAAAAACTAAACTACTAAACTAACTAAAATCTAAACTACTAAACAAAAATCTAAACTACTAAACTAACTAAGATCTAAACTTTTAAAGTAACTAAAATTCTAAACTAAAACTAAACACTAATCTAAAACTAAAATAAATTAAACTGAAAATCTACCTAAAAATCTATAAGAAAACTAAATATTAAACTAAAACTAAACTAAAAATCTAAACTACTAAACTAACTAAAATCTAAACTAAAAACTGAACACTAATCTAAAACTAAAATAAATTAAACTGAAAATCTAACTAAAACTCTAAAAGAAAACTAAACATTAAACTAAAACTAAACTAAAAATCTAAACTAAACTAAACTAAAACTAAACTAAACTGCTAAATTAAAGCTCTAACTAAAACTCTAAACTAAAACTGAACACTAACCTAAAACAAAACTAAATTAAACTGAAAATCTAACTAAAACTCTAAAATAAAACTAAACTTTAAACTAAAAATAAACTAAAAATCTAAACTAAACTAAACTAAAACCAAACTAAGCTACTAAATTAAAACTCTTTAGCAAACTGTAGCTAAACTAAAACTCTAATCTAAAACTAAACTAACTAAAACTAAACTAAAAAAAAACTAAACTACTAAACTAACTAAAATCTAAACTACTAAACTAAAAATCTAAACTACTAAATTAACTAAGATCTAAACTTTTAAAGTAACTAAAATTCTAAACTAAAACTAAACACTAATCTAAAACTAAAATAAATTAAACTGAAAATCTTACTAAAAATCTAAAAGAAAACTAAACATTAAACTAAAACTAAACTAAAAATCTAAACTACTAAACTAACTAAAATCTAAACTTTTAAACTAACTAAAATTCTAAACTAAAACTGAACACTAACCTAAAACAAAACTAAATTAAACTGAAAATCTAACTAAAAATCTAAAATAAAACTAAACTCTAAACTAAAACTAAGCTAAAACTAAACTAAAAATAAATTAAACTGCTAAATTAAAACTCTAACTAAAAATCTAAACTACTAAACTAACTAAGATCTAAACTTTTAAACTAGCTAAAATTCTAAACTAAAAATAAACACTAATCTAAAACTAAAATAAATTAAACTGAAAATCTAACTAAAAATATAAAATAAAACTAAACATTAAACTAAAACTAAACTAAAAATCAAAAATACTAAACTAACTAAAATATAAACTAAACTAAAACTAAACTAAACAGCTAAATTAAAACTCTAACTAAAACTCTTTAGTAAAACTCTAGCTAAACTAAAACTCTAAACTAAAACTAAGCTAAAACTAAACTAAAAATAAAGGTAATAAATAAACTTAAAATAAACTAAAAATCTAAACTAAAACTAAACATTAAACTAAAACTAAACTAAAATCTAAACTAAACTAAACTAAAACTAAATTAAACTGCTAAATTAAAACTCTAACTAAAAATCTAAACTACTAAACTAACTAAGATCTAAACTTTTAAACTAACTAAAATTCTAAACTAAAACTAAACACTAATCTAAAACTAAAATAAATTAAACTGAAAATCTAAGTAAAAATCTAAAAGAAAACTAAACATTAAACTAAAACTAAACTAAAAATTAAAACTACTAAACTAACTAAAATCTAAACTAAACTAAAACTAAACTAAACTGCTAAATTAAAACTCTAACTAAAACTCTTTAGTAAAACTCTACCTAAACTAAAACTCTAATCTAAAACTAAGCTAAAACTAAACTAAAAATAAAGGTAATAAATAAACTTAAAGTAAACTAAAAATCTAAACTAAAACTAAACATTAAACTAAAACTAAACTAAAATCTAAACTAAGCTAAACTAAACTAAACTGCTAAATTAAAACTCTAACTAAAACTCTTTAGTAAAACTCTACTTAAACTAAAACTCTAAACTAAAACTAAACTAAAACTAAACTAGAAATAAATGTAATAAATAAACTTAAAATAAACTAAAAATCTAAACTAACTAAAACTAAACTAAAACTAAACTAAAATCTAAACTAAACTAAACTAAAACTAAACTAAACTCTATCTAAAATTCTAAAGTAAAACTCTAGCTAAACTAAAACTCTAAACTATAACTAAACTAACTAAAAATTTAAACTGTCTAACTAAACTAAAAATCTAAACTATAACTCTAACTAAAACTCTTAACTACTAAACTAACTAAAACTTTAAACTAAAACTAAACATTAATATAAAACTAAACTAAAACCAAACTAAGCTACTAAATTAAAACTCTTTAGCAAACTGTAGCTAAACTAAAACTCTAATCTAAAACTAAACTAACTAAAACTAAACTAAAAAAACTAAACTACTAAGCTAACTAAAATCTAAACTACTAAACTAAAAATCTAAACTACTAAACTAAAAATCTAAACTACTAAACTAACTAAGATCTAAACTTTTAAACTAACTATAATTCTAAACTAAAACTAAACACTAATCTAAAACTAAAATAGATTAAACTGAAAATCTAACTAAAAATCTAAAAGAAAACTAAACATTAAACTAAAACTAAACTAAAAATCTAAACTACTAAACTAACTAAAATCTAAACTTTTAAACTAACTAAAATTCTAAACTAAAACTGAACTAAAATCTAAACTAAACTAAAACTAAACTAAACTCTAGCTAAAATTCTAAAGTAAAACTCTAGCTAAACTAAAACTCTAAACTATAACTAAACTAGCTTAGACTAAACTAGAAATAAAGGTAATAAATAAACTTAAAATAAACTAAAAATATAAACTAACCCAGCCTGCAATCCTCTTTTTCTAATATTTCCGCCCCCCCCCCTGATTGACTTAGAAGGAGATGTAAACAAGCCCTCTGATTGGCTGAGAAGGAAACACGTGATCTAACTGTTTCCTGGAAACTCATAACATTTGCCTCGAGCAACAACAACAAATACTCTTTCCTAGATCATAACATTTGCATCGAGCAACAACAAGAAGGAAGTGTCATTGACCTGCTCCTATTAGACTCAATAATCAATATAAGTGAGAAAGTTCCTGTTTTTCCATTCTAACTGACAAAAACCATAAAAACAGACATAAATGTGAGAAAGTTTCTGTTATTCAAATTTTCGCTGACAAAAACTATAAATCATCCATAACCATACATGAAAAACATCAAATAAATCGACCAACACACATAACCATCCAAGAAAACAGACATCAATGTGATAAAATTCCTGTTTTTTCATTCTCACTGACAAAAACCATAAAAATATCCATAAAAGTGAGAAAGTTCCTGTTTTTCAAGTGAGAAAAATACTGTTTTTTCATTCTCACTGACAAAAACCATAAAACATCAATGAAAAATATCAAATAAATCGACCAACACACATAACCATCCAAGAAAACAGACATAAATGTGACAAAATTCCTGTTTTTCAAATTCTCACTTACAAAAACCATAAACCACGTGGTTCTATGCCCATATTTGGTGTTAAAAAAAGTTGTAGGTGGCAGCACGGTGTTCTCGTGGGACCTCCTGAGGCCTTTCTACTAAAGTATACCCTCATAGATATCAAAATATACTTAAAAGAAAAGAACTCGGAAACAAGTGAAGAAATAGCGGAATTGGCGGATAGTTGGACTGAAATAAGAAACAAAGCTGTTAATGCAAAAAAAAAATTCAATATAACGAGAATGATAGAAATACGCACAATTATATTGAACAAAACAGTAAATTCAAACACAGGCAAGGGAAGTTACATTGCTACAATTGTGGTACTACAGGAAATTTCTCTAGAAGTTGCCTGGGCAAGGGCTCATGGTGAAGAAAAAAATTGAAGAGTTTGTAAATCATGCAAAACACAGATACAACTGAATGAAAAAGTATTCAAAATGGTAATTAGCTAACGTCGTGAATAAGCTTTTGTGTGAAATAACCTAGTCAATAAGACAAAGATCAACCATAGGGAAAAGTTAGTATGTTATTATCACAGTTCATATAATTATCCAGTAAGCTTATCGCAGATCATTTCTGGTCTTCGTTCTCGTTGCGAAAAAAAAAGCTCCTCCCACTTATTTCTGCATTAGCGGGAATGCGGGTTAGTCTGTTTCCGATTGTTTCCAACAAAGTGCATTATTCGTAATAGCGGGTTTCCATTTGTTTCCAACAAAGTGCATTATTCGTAATAGCGGGTTTTCATTTGTTTCCGATTAAATCACAGTCTGACTTGTCTACCCGTGAAAAGATCTGACTTCGCTTATGTTTATATCTGCAAAAACGCTCTCCGGAGCACTCGCACCCCGGTCCGGGTTTTTATAATGGGTGAGATAGAGAATGATCATACTGGATAATTATATGAACTGTGATTATTATGCAGATAAACACACATGCCCTTCAGTTTGGGTTAGAATAGACACTGTAGTGAATGATGGGATTACCATAAGAAAAACAGTAAAAGCAGGCCAACCTCATTTTCTAACAGTATTTGTTCCAGTAGAAGGGGATTTTGGACAGAAAGAGGGTCTAATATCCTTAAAATTCATTTATATTACGCCACGGGAGAGCAAGCCATTCTGAAGAATAGTCGATGGGACGGAAATGGTGAGCCCAACCTGTTTAAGGGAGAATACATAGACAAATTCTATGATAGAGGGGGAAAGCTTGCCATTCCGTAGAAGAGCAGGATATGTGGAAGTGGCTAGAACAACTTTTATAACGAAAATGAGATGTGTAAAATTCCAATTCCGAATAAAAATGTTTTCCGAAATTCATAATTTTTCTAGAAAAATCTTAGAAAATAGGAAACTTCAAAACACTAATACCAAATATCACACCAAAAAGTAGGCACCAAGACGCCTACTGATTCAGGGTGCCAGAAAAAACTGAAGAGAAGTTTAGTTTACGGGCTGTTCCGCGTAAAGTACGAGAAATGTTAGTCCAATATGAAAATCATAAGGCTGGGATTCAATTCCTATTTGATGGTGAATTATTTATTTCTGCCGTAAAAGTGAAGAAACCAAAAGAGAGGAAAATGATACAAAACGAAACAACAATTGAAATTACTGTTTTCATTTAGTAACGATTGTTTAGACGCTCAAAGAAAAGTTAAGAAAACTAAGAGGGAGAAAAGAAATATACAATGAGACTACAACAAAGAAATTAAGTCTAAGAAAAAGGATACTATGGTCCAAGTATAATTTGAATAAGATTCATGCGGCCTGACTGAAGCTTGAAGAATATTAGTGTAGAAAGCAGAAATGCAAAAAAGAGATAAAATTTGCAAATTCATTATACAATAATGAAGAACAATATCTTGGAAAAATTAAAAAAATTTAGATGACACAGAAGCTTATGATAAAAGAGAAGGTTTTAGATCCATTGAGAAAAAATAGCAGATGATCATAAAATAGAATTGAATGGATTACAACGGGTCTTGGAAAAGTCAGGAGGTAGTAAATTTCGGGTTTGATTTGGAAAAGTTAGGAAAGAAACTGAGATTGGTTCTATCGACTATAATGGGTATTTCCTCTCATTTGAGATGGAGTCCTTTAGGAAGGACCCTTTGCGGGAAATCATAAAGTAGCGCCAGTCCTCGCAACTCGCAACTGTTGGGACAATTGTGATCCCTATCCCAAGGCTCAGCCTTTCCAAACTAGTGTGCTTAGGAGATATTCTCTCTCTTTACCGGTCGATGCAAACCCCTTCCAAATCTTTTACCAGTAGCACCGTTCGCTATGACATGACATTTTAACCTTCATTTGGCATCGATGTTTGTTTTTCATAATATCATCCTTGGGGCTTATGTTGAGAGCAGAAAAGTAGTAAACAGTCTTGCCTTGCTTGAAGGAAATTCATATATCCACAAGTATCTTGGGAAATAATTAATACGGAAAAAATCATTTAGATTCTGAACCATCTTTAATCAGAAGTTTGTAGTACGATTAGCAAGAATTTTTCTTGCTCTCAAAAAATTTACATTTAAGAGAAGCAAGAAGTATGATTCTGGCATATGACACGATGCCAAACGTCAGGAAAGACTATATCAACTAGCCTCTTAGCCTCTAATAAAGGACACAAAGCCACAAAATAAACTTCTTTGTGGTAAAAAATACCAAAAAAATCAGAGGCAACGCTATAGCTTTGCCTATCGTAAAGGCCATACGGCTCCAATGGTTTATTATTATTTTTTTTTTTTTTAGCAGAGGCACTTCATATGGAAGGGGTCGTCGTAGAAACTTCAAAGGGGGCTCAATTGATGGGAAATCGAGAGTTCTAGTGCCCTTTTTAAGGTTCAAAAGTGATTGGAAGGCCGCTAACACCCCTTCCGCGCCAACCAGTTCCCCAACACACATCCAATAAAGATTTTGAGATAGCCATTTTGTTCAGCGTAGTTGATTTCCAGATAGAAATTTTGTTTTTGAGGAGGATACTTCCCCTCAGCCCTCAGGGTAAGGGTTGTAAGTTATCCCTGGGGGCATTTAAGGTTTTTATAGAAAGCTTTGTCGTAGAAATTTCAAAAAAGACTCATTCGATTGAAAATTCAAAGAGCTAGTGCCCTTTTTAATGCTCAAAAGTGATTGGAGGGCAAATAACCCCCTCTCACACCCACCTTTACCCCATGCACATCCAATCAAAATTTTGAGATAGCCATTTTGTTCAACGAAGTTGAAGATTCAGGGAATTGGATCTTTTAGGATGACAACCCCCAAAGCCCTCAGGGCAAGGGTTGTAAGTTATGCCCTT
Source organism: Artemia sp. Qi Xiang Cuo (assembly GCF_049724085.1). Lineage (NCBI taxonomy): Eukaryota > Metazoa > Arthropoda > Branchiopoda > Anostraca > Artemiidae > Artemia > Artemia sp. Qi Xiang Cuo. The sequence continues at coordinate 16,572,939 of NC_142801.1, forward strand.
GGGGCATTTAAGTTTTCTTATAGAAAGCGTTGTCGTAGAAACTTCAAAAAGGGCCCATTCGATTGGAATTTTAAATGGCTAGTGCCTTTTTTAATAGTAAAGAGTGATTGGAAGGCAACCAAAACCCCTACCACACCCACCATTTCCCCAAACACATCCAATCAAAATTTTGAGATAGCCATTTTGTTCAACGTAGTTGAAAGTTCAGGAAATTATACCTTTGAACAGGACACTTACCCCACGGTCTTCAGGGCAAGGGTTATAAGTTATACCCTGGGGGCATATATGGTTCTTAAGGAGGGAATACTCTTATAAAGTTCAGAGGGCTCATTTGATTGGAAATTGAAAGTTCTAGTTCACTTTTTAACTTCAAAAGATATCGGAGGGTAACCAGCCCCCCCCCCCCTACGCTACTTTTTTCCAAATGCATCAGATAAAAACTTTGAGACAGCTATTTTGTTATAAATAATTCAAAGATCATAAAACAAAACTCCGGTGTCAACAAAACCCCCAGTGCAGGGGGGTAGGCGTTGTAAGTTATGCCCTGGGGGAATATATGGTTCTTATGGAAGGGATGCTCGTATAAACTTCAAAGAGGGCTCTTTTGATTGGAAATTGAAACGTCAAGTTCATTTTTTAAGAGTCAAAAGAGATTTAAGGGCATCTACACCCCCCTCCTCCACGCCCTTTTTCTCAAATCCATCTGATAAGAACTTTGAGAAAGCCATTTTTTAAAATATAGTTTAAAGACCATATAACGAAAACTCCAGAGTCAACACAGCCCCCCAGGGACCGAAGGCAGGCGTTGTAAGTTATGCCCTGGGGGAATATATGGCTCTTATGGAAGGGATGCTCGTAAAAACTTCAGAGAGGACTCATTTGATTGGAAATTTAAAGTTCTAGTTCAGTTTTTGAGAGTTAAAGGAGATTGGAATGCAACAAGCCCCCCCCCCCCACGACCCTTTTTCCCGAATGCATCCGATATAAAATTTGAGATAGCCATTGTTCAAAAGTCAGATAACAAAAACTCAGGTGTCGACACAACCCCCCAGGGCCCAGAGGCATACGTTATAAGTTATGCCAGGGGGCATATATGGTTCTTATGAAAGGGATGCTCGTATAAATTTCAGAGAGAGCTGATTTGATCGGAAATTAAAAGTTCGATTTCACTTTTTAATAGTCAAAAGAGATCGTAGGGTAACTAGCCCCCCCTCCCACGCCTTCTTTTTCCAAGGCCATCCGATGAAAATATTGAGATAGATATTTAAAAAAAAATAGGTCAAAGGTCGGATAAGAAAAAATAAGGTGTCAATACAACCCCCCGGGGCGCGGAGGAAAGCGTTGTAAGTTATGCCCTAAAGGCATGTATGGTTCTTATGAAAGGGGTGCTCGTATAAACTTCATAGAGAGCTCATTTGATTGGAAATTGAAAGTTCCTGTTCAATTTTTAAGAGTCAAGAGATTTAAGGGCAACTAACCGCCCCCCCCCCCACATCCTTTTTTCCCAAACCCACCGGCTACAAATTTTGGGAAAGTCAGTTTTTTTAAAATTATTCAAAAATTAGATAACAAAACCTCCGGTGTCAACACATCCCCCTAGGGCCCGGGGGGGTACGCGTTGTAAGTGTTGTCCTGGGGGCGTATATGGTTGTTATGAAAGGGATTCTTGTATAAACTTCAGAGAGGGCTCACTTGATTCAAAATTCAAAGTTCTAGTTTACTTTTTAAGAGTCAAAAGATATCCGAGGGCAACTAGCCCCTCCCCCCACTCACCCTTTTTCACCAAGCCTATCCGATAAATTTTTTAAAATAGCTATTTCATTATAAATTGTTCAAAGGTCAGATGAGAAAAACTCCTGTGTCGACACAACCCCCCAGGGCACGGAGGCAAGCGTTGTAAGTAATACTCTGGGGGAATATATGGTTTTTATGGAAGGGATGCTCGTATAAAATTCGGATAGGGTTCATTTGAATGGAAATTGAAATTTCTTGTTCATTTTTCACAGTCCTTGAAAGTTCACAGTCATTCATAAACAGTTGACAAGTGAACATATCGCTATATTCCGTTGTGCGCTGGCGTCATGCCAGTATTTTGGGATGGATTGCTGAACTATATTTCGCGATGCATTGACAGTGAGATTGAAATTAATAAGAAAGATGTGTGCGTTGTGGCTTACGATTTTTACAAAAAAAAGATCGATTTTGAACTCGAAAAAAGTTTAGCTAAAGCTGGTGGTCAGATAAATGCCCATAAGGACGGTACAAAGAAAGAACTGATTAGTGAGCTATACGACTGCTATGTCGTTTTTCGAGAAAAGGATATTAGAGACGACACGAAGTTCTGCATTTATGATCCTTCGGAGGTCCCCGAAGCCAGTTTTAAGGCACGTGCAGATTTGTCGCGCCGGCTGCTAAAAATCAAACGCAAGTTGGAAGAAGCGCTGAACATAAAATTCGAAACGCCAACGAACTCACCCGTGAAAGGTGCTGCATGTGCGAACAAGGAGATAGCAAATGTTTCTGAGAAAAGACTTTTCTCCATTGTTCTGACTAATCCACCCGATGTATCAAATCTCACAGAAAAAAGACAGTTAATTGAGAAGTATGGCATTAGCGATACTGACTTTTGAATCAAGTCATCAAAAAGTCATTGGCTGATCAATGTTATCGACCGGGTTTCTGCTGAAAACATTGCAAAAAACCTGAAAAGCGACACTGTGACAACGAAAGTGACCGAGCCCGTCTTCATTGGCGTTGTGAAAGGGATACCTAGTTGTGTAGCAAAAAAAGACTTAAAAACTGCCTCACCAGAATGCACAAGAGCTATCCGTATCGGAAGCTCGTCAACTTTCAAAATGTATTTTCCGACAGAAAGTGCCCTTTCCTCTGCAATCTGACACGGTATTCGGATCGAATATGATTGCTTTCGGATAGAGAAATTCCTGTTTATTCCAAAACGCTGCTACAATTGCCAACATTATGGACATGTAGCTTCCGAATGTATAAATGTGGCAAAGTGTGCTAGATGTTCTGGAGGGCATACCTCCAGTCGTGAGCAACCGTGTTCTGCCCCTATAAAGTGTGCAAATCGTGGTAGTAAAAGACATCCTTTTTATAGTATCAAGTGTAAGAAACTAAATGATATTTAAAAATTTCCTAGCTGTCTCACCAACTTATCCGTTGTTACCCTTGCTGAAAGTTTTCTTATGCATAGTGAACGAAGAGCAGTCTTCCTAATATCATATTGATTTGATTATTTTGGTGAAAATAAGTTTTTAGTGCTCATGTTCCTTTTTTCTTTTTATATAGTGCTCCGTCATTCCCCTTTTGTAGACGGGTAAGAAATACATTATTATTATTATTATTATTATTATTATTATTATTTTTTAGGAGTCAAAAGAGATCGGAGGGAAACTAGCCCCCCCCCTCCACGCCCTAAATGCATCAGATAAAAAATTTTAGATTGACATTTTGTTAAAAATAGTTCAAATTTCAAAAATCAAGAACTCCGGTGTTGACTCAGCCCCCCAAGGCCCGGGGGTAGGCACTGTAAGTTATGCCCCCGGGGCATATATGGCTGTTATGGAAGGGATGCTCGTATAACCTTTTTATAGAAAGCTTTGTCGTAGAAACTTCAAAAAGGGCTCATTCGATTGGAAATTCAAAGGCCTAGTGTCCTTTTTAATAGTCGGGAGTGATTGGAGGGTAACTAACCCCCATCTCACGCCCACCTTTTCCCCAAACACATCCAATCAACATTTTAAGATAGCCGTTTTGTTCAACGTGGTTGAAAATTCAGGGAATTATGTCTTTGAAGATGACAACCCCCCACAGCCGTCTGGGCAAGGGTTGTAAGTTATGCCCTGGGGGCATAAAATGCTTTTATAGAAAGCGTTGTCGTAGAAACTTCAAAAAGGGCTCATTCAATTGGAAATTTAAATGGCTAGGGCCCAAAATTGATTAGAAGGCAACTAACACCCCTTCCACGCCCACCATTTTGTTCAACGTGGGTGAAAATTCGGGAAATTAGGTCTTTGAGGATGAAAACTCCACCCCCTCCACAGCCCTCAGGGCAAGGGTTGTAAGTTATGAGCTGGGAGCATATAATGTTTAAATAGAAAGCGTTGGCGTAGACACTTCAAAAAGGGCTCATTCGATTGGAAATTTAAATGGATAGTACCTTTTTTAATAGTCAAAAGTGATTGGAAGGTAACTAACACCCCTTCCACGCCTACCATTTCTCCAAACACATCCAATCAAAATTTTGCGATAGCCATTTTGTTCAACGTTGTTGAAAGTACTGGAAATTATACCTTTGAGCATGACACTCCCCCAAAGGTCATTAAGATAAGGGTTATAAGTTATGCCCTGGGGGCATATATGGTTCTTATGGAAGGAATACTTGTATAAATTTTATAGAGGGCTCATTTGATTGGAAATTGATAGTTCTAGTTCACTTTTTAAGGGTCAAAAGATATTGGAGGGTAACCAGCCCCCCCCACGCCATTTTTTCCCAAATGCATCCGATAAAAATTTTGAGATGTCTATTTTATTAAAAATATTTCAAAGACCATATAACAAAACTCCGGTGTCGACACGACCCCCCAGGTCCTGGGGACAGGCGTTGTACGTTATGCCCTGGGGGCATATATGGTTCATATGGAAGGGATACTCGTATAAACTACAAAGAGGGCTCATTTGATTGGAAATTGAAAGTTCTAGTTCACTTTTTAAGAGTCAAAAGAGATTGGATGGCACCTAGCCCCCCCCCCCTCCACACCCTTTTTTTGTCAAACCCCTCTGATAAGAACTTTGAAATAACAATTTTTTCTAAAAATAGTTCAAAGACCATATAACGGAAACTCCGGTATCGACACAGCCCCCAAGGGCCAGAAGGCGGGCGTTGTAAGTTATGCCCTTGGGGAATATATGGTTCTCATCGAAGGGATACTCGTAAAAATTTCAGAGGGTTAATTTGATTGGACATTGAAAGTTCTAGTTTAGTTTTTGAGAGTCAAAAGACATTAGAGGGCAACTAGCCCCTCCCCCACGCCCATTTTTTCCCGAATGCATCCGATAAAAATTTTGAGATAGCCATTAAGTTAAAAATTGTTCAAAAGTTCGATAACAAAAACTCGGGTGTCGAAAAAAAACCCTAGGGTCCGGGGGAAGGAGTTCTAAGTTATGCCCTAAAGGCACATATGGTTCTTATAAAAGGGATGCTCGTATAAACTTCATAGAGGGCTCAGTTGATTTGTAATTGAAAGTTCTAGTTCATTTTTTAAGAGTAAACAGATTTAAGGGCAACTAGCCCTCCCCCCAAGCCCTTTTTTCCCCAAACCCATCCGTTACAAATTTTTAGAAAGCCAGTTTTTTAAAAATTGTTCAAAAATTAGATAACAAAATCTCCGGTGTCAACATAACCCCTCAGGGCCCGAGGGGGGTAGGCGTTGTAAGTGTTGTCCTGGGGGCGTATATGGTTCTTATGAAAGAGATGCTCGTTTAAACTTCAGAGAGGGCTCATTTGATTCGAAATTATAAGTTGTAGTTCACTTTTTCAGAGTCAAAAGATACGCGAGGGCAACTAGCCCCCGCCCCCCACACACCCCCTTTTTCCCAAACCGATCCGATTAAATTTTTAAAATAGCCTTTTCATTATAAATTGTTAAAGGTCAGATAACAAAAACTCCGGTGTCTACACAACCCCCCAGGGCCCGGAGGCAAGCGTTGTAATTAATCCTCTGGGGGCATATATGGTATTTATGGAAGGGATGCTCGAATAAACTTCGGAGAGGGTTCATTTGAATGGAAATTGAAAGTTCTCGTTCATTTTTTAACAGTTAAAAGAGATCGGAGGGCAAATATCCCCCCCCCCCATCCTCGCCCTAAATACATCAGATAAAAATTTTGAGATAGACATTTTGTTAAAAATAGTTCTAAGTTCAGATATCAAAAACTCTGGCCCAGGGGTAGGCGTTGTAAGTTATGTCTCCGCGGCATGTATGGCTGTTATGGAAGGGATGCTCGTATAAGCTTTTTATAGAAAGTTCTGTCTTAGAAACTTCAAAAAGGGCTCATTCGATTGGAAATTTAAAGGGTTGGTGCCCTTTTTAATAGTCGGAAGTGATTGGAGGGCAACTAACCCCCCTCTCACACCCACCTTTTCCCCAAACACATCCAATAAACATTTTGATATAGCCATTCTGTTCAACGTGGTTGAAAATTCTGAAAATTAGGTGTTTGAGGATGACAAACCCCCAAAGCCCTCAGGGCAAGGGTTGTAAGTTATGCCCTCGGGGCACATAAGATTTTATAGAATGCGTTGTCGTAGAAACTTCAAAAAGGGCTTATTCGATTGGAAATTTAAATGGCTAGTGCCCTTTTTAATAGTCAAAAGTGATTGGAAGGCAACTAACACCCCTTCCACGCCCATCATTTCCCCAAACACATCCAATCAAATTTTTGCGATAGTCATTTTGTTCAACGTTGTTGAAAGTACTGGAAAACATATCTTTGAGCATGACACTTCCCCAAAGGTCTTCAGGACAAGGGTCATAAGTTATGCCCTGGGGGCATGTATGGTTCTTATAGAAGGAATGTTCGCATAAACTTAAGAGAGGGCTCATTTGATTGGAAATTGAAAGTCCTAGTTCACTTCTTAAGTGTCAAAAGATATGGGGGATAACCATCCCCTCCATGCCCTTTTTCCCAAATACATCCCGATGGAAATTTTGAGATAGCTATTTTGTTCAAAATAGTTCAAAGATCATATAGCAAAAACTCTGATGTCGACAAAATCCCAAAGGCCTGGGGGCAGGCGTTGAAATTTATGCCCTGAAGGCATATATGGTTTTTATGGAAGGGATGCTCGTATAAACTTTAAAGAGGGCTCATTTGATTTGAAATTGAAAGTTCTAGTTCACTTTTTAAGAGTCAAAAGATATTGGAGGGCACCTACCCCCCCCCCCGCCACGCCCTTTTTTCAAACCCTTCTGATAAGAACTTTGAAATAGTAATTTTTTTTAAAAATAGTCCATAGACCATATAACAAAAACTCTGGGGTTGACACAGCCCCCAGGGCCCGAAGGCAGGCGTTGTAAGTTACGCCCTGGGGGAATGTATGGTTCTTATGGAAGGGATGCTCGTAAAAACTACAGAGAAGGCTAAATTGATTGGACATTGAAAGTTCTAGTTCAGTTTTTGAGAGTCAAAAGAGATTGGAGGGCAACTAGCCCCCCCACGCCCATTTTTTCCCGAATGCGTCTGATTAAAGTTTTGAGATAGCCATTAAGTTAAAAATTGTTCAAAAGTTAGATAACAAAATCTTGGGTGTCCACACAACCCCCCAGGGTCCGGGGGCAGGCGTTGTAAGTTATACCCTGTGGCATATATGGTTCTTATGAAAGTGATGCTCGTATAAATTTCAAAGAGGATTCATTTGATTGGGAATTGAAAGTTCTAGTTCAATTTTTAAGAGTCAAGAGATTTAAGGGCAACTAGCCCCGCCATGCCCTTTTTTCCCCAAATCCATCCGCTTCAAATTCTGAGATAGCCAGTTTTAAAAAAATTGTTCAAAAATTAGATAACAAAAACTCCGGTGTCAACACAACCCCCAGGGCCCAGAGGATAGGCGTTGTAAGTGTTGTCCTGGGGACGTGTATGGCTCTTATAAAAAGGATGCTAGCATAAACTTCAAAGAGGGCTCATTTGATTAGAAATTGAAAGTTCCAGTTCACTTATAAAGAGTCTAAAGATATCCGAGGGCAAATCCCCCCCCCCCACACACACACACTCTTTTTCCCCAGGCCTATCCGATAAAATTTTTAAAATAGCCGTTTGATTAAAAATAATTCAAAGGTATGACAAGAAAAACTCCTGTGTCGACGCAACCCCCATGGCCTGGAGGCAGGAGTTGTATGTAATGCTCTGGGGGCATATATCGTTTTTATAGAAGGGAAGCTTTTATAAGCCTCGGACAGGGTTCATTTGAATGGAAATTGAAAGTTCTCGTTCACTTTTTAAGAGTCAAAAGAGATTGAAGGGCAACTAGCCACACCCCACCCTTCCACACCCTAAATGCATCAGATAAAATTTTGAGAGATATACATTTTGTTAAAAATAGTTCAAAGTTCAGATAACAAAAACTCCGGTGTCAACACAACCCCCCAGGGCCCGAGGGTAGGCGCTGTAAGTTATGAGCTGGGGGTATATATTGTTGTTATGGAAGGGATGCTCGTATAAACTTAATAGATGAAACCGAAAGTTGTAATTCACATTTTAAGAGTAAAAGGTGATCTGAGGGCAGCTATCCTCCCCCCACACTCCATTTATTTTTTTTCCCAGACGCACTTTAAATAGAAGGCGTCATTGTATTAACTTCAAAGGGGGCTCATTTCAAAAGGGCAGACTTTTTTCTCTTTGATATTGTTACTTTGATACCACTTTGGATACTTTGGTGAAGATTTGATTTTATTCAAAAGTTTGATTTTGAAAAAAGGAGTTTTTAAAAACTTGAAACTTTTTGCAATCAAAAATGAACAAGAATTAAAACTTTCCGAAAGATAAGTTTTTCAAAGAAAAGTAAAGGAAATTTTAAATATAAGCTCAGCAGATACAAATACCTGTTAAAATTAAAACTCAAAACGACCAGAAATTACTATTAAAGAATAAATGAAACCTAAAACGAACAGAAATTAAATAAACAATCAAAGGAAAAAACATACAACAATTAATAATATAAATTATTTAATAGATCTTAAGGCGAGTAAGGCTTGGATTTAACATTAAAAGCAAGATTTACACTAACAAAAATATTTTGCCATTGAAGTGTAGATAAAACTTAAAGTGAACAAAATTTAAATAAACGATCAGTGCAAGCATCCATACACCAGATATTAATGTAAATGAATAAATAAATTTTAGAACGAGTGAAACTTAAATTGAATATGCAAATCAAGCTTGAAACGAAAAAAATCACTACAAATAAGAGTTAGGGTATCGCCGCCTTCTCTCACTGTAAAAGTCTAAAACCTACTGCGTCATTGGCACTTTACTGAAAACTATACGCGTCTTGAACAGACTTATAAAGTATACACAATATCAAATTGAATATTTCATATATAATGATATTAGTTGTTGAAAGATCCATCAGTTCAAGAATTTATTTCACTCCAATTTTATTTTTATTTTCAATGTTGTAAGAACTGGAAAAGAAAATATTTGTAATATAATTCGTTTTCAGTGAAGCGCCAATGACGCAGTTAGTTTTTATTTACAGTTAAGGAAGGGGGCAGTGTCCAAACTCTTGTTTGTAGTGAAACTGTATTCGTCTTGAACAACTCTAGAAAGAACTTATAAATTAAGTTGAATATTTGATGTATAATGATATTAATTGCTGAAAACTCATCAGTTCAAAATTTTATTATAATTTTAATGTTTATCTGCAATATTAAGTACAAAAGAAAATATTTGTAATAAAATTGGTTTTCAGTAAAGCGCCAATTACGCAGTAGGTTTTATACCTTTACATTGAGAGAAGGAGGCGATACTCAAACTCTTGTTTGTAAGGATTTTTGTTCGTTTCAAGCTTGATTTGCATATTTAATTCAAGTTTCACTCGTTTTCAGATTTATTTATTCATTTACACTAATATCTATTGTATGTTTGTTTGCATCGATTGTTTATTTAATTTCTGTTCGTTTTAAGTTTCATTCATACTTCAATAGCTAAATATTTTTTTTTCCGTTTTAAGCTTGATTTTAATATTCAATCTAAGCATTACTCGCTTTAAGATCTATTTATTCATTTATATTATTACTTGTTGTTTGTTTTTTCCTATGAATCTTTATTCAATTTCTGTTCGTTTTGGGTTTCATTTATTCTTTAATAGTAATTTCTGGTCGTTTTTAGTTTTAATTTTAACAGGTATTTGTATCTGCTGAGCTTAAGTTTAAAATTACATTTAATTTTCTTTGAAAAACTTATTTTTGGGAAAGTTTTTCTTTTATTAATACCACAAAAGGGCTACAAAATACCACAAAAGGGCCGCAAAAATTATTGATAAATAGAGAAACTGGGTAAAAATCTTTGTGAAACATAGTTGAGCTTCCTCTTGGTCTCATCCCATTGAACAATCAAATATAGAACCAACGCTGATGCAAACTGAATGTTAAACTTGGATATGTAGCTCATTGATAAGGGTGAGGGGATAAGTGTCAATTACAATGCAGGGAAGGAATTCGAGTATCTTAAGTCTATCATAACACCAGAAAGGGATGGCAGAGCTGAAAGGGATGTCTCTGCCCGCATAGCAAAAGCCTGGGGAGTCTTTACTAGTCTGAAAAAAGCACTATGGACCAGACGGAACATCTCAGCCAAAACAAAAGTCAGAATCTATGTTACAACTCTCCGAGCAGTACTACTTTTTGCTTGCGAGACATGGCTGATCAAGGCTGAAGACGCGAGAACTTTGGACGTGTTCGACCACCGCTGCCTTCGTTATATCCTCCGCATTAAGGGACGGGAAAGGATTTCCAATCGTGAAGTAAGGAGTGACTTTGGCCAATGAGAAGTGCTATCACTTATCATTAAAAGACCTCGCCTGAAGCTCCTCGGCCACACATTGTGCCGTCGTGAAGGCACGATATGTCGAGACGTCCTGGTCTGCGAACCAGCCCGCTCCTGGAAACGTAAACCAGGAGGACAAAAAAAGAACATGTAGTAAAAATTCAAGGAGGATCTGGAACCATGGGGAGGATTCAGGAGATGGGACAAAGACTGGCTGAAGATCGCCGGAGAAGCTGCAGCCGACAGGTCCAAGGGGTCGTTGGAAGTCATCCCAAGATCCTTTGGTGCCAGGCAGGACAGTTCATCGTTTGTTTTCCGCCGAATGTAAAGTAAAGTAGGAAGGAACAGGAAATGTTATTGTAAAGAAAAGTTTAGAGGACATAGGCACTGACTGGTAATGGGAGAATATATCTCCCAGGGATCCTGCATCTCTAGCTTTGCTAGCAGTTAAGTTTCTCTTTTGTGTTTGCAAACCAATACCTCATCTCTCCACTATGAAAAATGGATTCAACTTTTATATTCAACATAATTTCTGATGAATACGATTCTAAAACAATTGACTATAATCATAACTTACCCGAGATAAAAACTCCATAATCAATAAAATCAGCTACAAGTCTATTGTAGGTTTCTTTAGTTTTTGCGTTCTGATTAAAGCTTTTTTCCATTTCAACAGCTTTCCATTTCCACTGTTTTCCAGAATTTATTAAGAATTTTATAGATTCATCGCTGAAAAAAAACACACATTATATTGTTTTGTAAAAAAATGATTTCAAAACTTTTAAGTAACTAGGATATCTTTTTATGCTAATTGCATGAAAAGCTGTAAAAAAAATATTCTATCGGTCTTTATTTACCCACAAATCACAAAGTAAAGCATTAATTGTAAGGTTTTTTTTTCAGATTTCACATAAAAACTGCTGTATAATAAATCTTTATATTTCATTTCAGTGTTATTTCAAAATAACAGCAGCAAAATAAATCACACTGTTTGGCTGAGTAAAATCAGTTGGTTCACAGAGTTAGGACAGCCTACTGTTTAATACTTTTCTGCTCTCAACATAAGACAGCGTTTCTGAAAAAAAAGGTATTTGGCAACTGTCTCTCTTTTTTGATTATATCTTTTTTTCAAGTAGCCTCTAGAGGCTGTAGCCTCTAGCCTCTATATTTGTGTGACTTGGCTGTTTTAAAGCAACCGAAAAATATCTCATATTTTGTAAAAAAAAAAAAAAAAAAAAAAAAAAAAAAAAAAAAACCATTACTTTGCGCATTAGTGTATGATATTGGGGGTTCAAAATAAACATTAGGCTCCTCACCGAGGGTTTCTGTGTGCATTGTAGGAGTGAGAATATAGTTTATAGGTAAGAAAAAATCATTTCAGATAATCAATCAAATTAAGGTAAGAAAAATTCTATGGTTTGAAGCGTGAAAATCAGAGCGGTGACTGTTACTTATCCCCTTGCTTTGTGCAAGGTTTTAATGTAAAAAATTGGAAAGAGATTTGGCGTCCATATTTCACTTCAGGTAGGTGCTCTGCTTCTTATGGGCTTTCTTTTACGTGCACCATGTCCCAGATCTACAATAAAAAATCTTTTAAATGATGTTGGTCCATTGTCTCACCGCAGTGATGACAACAGCAATGAATGCGCTTATGAGCCCGCAAACAATGAGCCAAAACTTCCCTTATTCAGAACTAAACTATTTGGTGTGAGACTTTAGCCTTCTGTAATGGGATCAATTTTCATAAAACATCAAAATTGTCAAATTAAAGTTATCCAAGTAAAAATAAAATCACCCAAAATATGAACCTGAAAAATTCAAGTAACCTACAGATCGAGCAAGACTCAAGCGTTCAATAACATAGTGAAACAAATGTAGCTAATTCAAACATACATTGTAAGAATCTTTTCCACAGAAAATCTAATAAATAAATCCACCTTTGTGTCGCCAATGTATGCAATAAATATCAGTTTGACCAAATCTTATATGACAGGCGACTAACAATGTAATTTAAATCTTAAGAGCTTGAAATACCAAACTATCAAGAGATGGTAGAATTTATTATACAAAAAAATAGTCACTCGAGATACAAATATCTTTGTATAATCTAATCGCATTGTTCTGAAAACTAAGTTTAGAACTTTGTATCTCAATGTAATTAAATCGTATTGTCCGTTAACAACTTTCACAGAAATAAATTATAAGCCTTCTGGAAACTAAGTGACACCTCGATAGCAAAAAGCTACAGTGTAAAACTTTGTTTTGTTATGAAAAATTCCAAAGTGATATCTTAAAGTCATAAATCTTTTATTGAAACCCCCCCCCCCCATTAGACTTCCATAAGATTCATCCGAGATTTTAGGATTGAGGTTGAAACAAAACAATATTTGGTTCCTGGAACACCCATCTCTTTTTATTGAATTGGGGTAAATGGCTTTTAGCCGTTTCCCGCTTCAATTTTAATTTTTCTTAATTAATGAAAAAATTCAATATGAAACACGGTCCCAAGAAATGGAGAACTTTCATTGATTACTCTAAACACATTGATTACATTAACCTTTCACCAATCTGTATGCACACATTCACATAATGGAGCTATAAAACGGACTGTATCATTAAAACACCTTGAGATTGAAGTTGATGAAACTTCCTCTTTTAATCAACATGTAACTTTAACTAGTAAAATTCTGGCAAGAAAGCTAGGTATAATTGAGAAACTCCAATTTTTTTTTCAAAATCTATCTTCCGGAATCTTTATTTTCCCCTCATAAATCCAAGTATACTTTATTGTTCAAGCATTTTGATCTCTAGTTTTCCATTTATTCTTAACCAATAAGAATTCTACAAAATCATGCAATTAGGAGAAGCTTTTAGTAGAATATAAATTTTGATTGGTTTATTTATTTATTGTGGAGGTTATGATGATATGAGGTTCGTGGAGGAAAATTAAAGTGATGAGGTTTCTTATATATATTGTTTAGTGTGATGGTATTAATGGTACAGGTGACCAAGTGTTCTTTTTATCTTAAGGATTTTGTTTTCTCTACCTCCCCCACGGACGAGCTTTGTTTTTAGGGAGTTAGCAATAATTTTTTGTTTATTATGATTTTTCAAATAAATTCTTCTCTGTCTCTCATACAGTATGCTCTGATTTAGTTCAATTAACTCGTTAAAGTTACCCAGATTTTCATTTCAATATCCTCAGCCTTGTCATCGCTCGCCATAGAAGCATTAGTTTCAGTGGTAGTAGTATTTGTATTTGTAGTAGTGGTAGTAGTAGTAGTATTAGTAGTAGTGTTAATAGTAATAGAATGTAGATGTTGTCCTTCTGATCAACTGATCATCTCCTTTGTTATTTGTGAAAGTTCCAAATTAATATACTCAGTCATTCATGAATTACGACCTTTTAACAACCCGTATACACATATCGTGTTTTAATTAGGTCAATACTCCATTCAACATTCTGTGAAAAACTCACCTGAATATCCTTCGTATATTTTAGCAGTAAAGGTCAAACATGCCCACCTTAATCAACAACACAAACTAATGTAAACAAGGGAGTATTGTAAAACTTATAACTCTAACTTTGAGAACTGTGGCAAAGGGTTGAGATCCCCAAAGATTCAGCTACTAGAACTTTAAAATATGTAGAACAAAATGGTCATCCCAAAGTTTTGACTTGATGTGTTTGGGGAATTGATGAGCGTGGCAGGAAAGCTGGTTACATACCAATCACTTTTGCCCCTTAAAAAGGGCACTACAGCTTTCAATTTCAAATCGATATAGTAAATTTTGAAGTTTCTACACTACTTCCTTCTAAGTGAAGAATAGAACTGCTCATAATTTGTTTATTAACCAATGTTTTTAGTCATAAATGTCAATTAAGAGTGATGCAAATATGAGGGAGCCCAGGTTACAAATATTCATAATAAATTGAATGAATTTCATAACTTTTCAAAACTGATGCAAAATGATTTATTTATTTTCTAATTGATTAGATATTCTTATTAAATATCTATTTTATTAAAATTTTATTAATGCAATATATTCGTAATTACAAAACTTCATTGCGGTGCGCGAAATGAACCTATAAAACCTTTGATTGCGAAGCTTGGTCTCTTCCCCTTTGCTGCCACAAGGTCACAGGTAGTTTTTTTTTTTTTAAGGATAAGTACATATACTCATATCAGTCCAGGAAGATTTCCAGGGAGCCTCTAGCTCTCCCTGCATGTTGTATCTATACTGCCAGCTTCTCAGGATGTTACTTGTCACATGGTGTACCTATATGGCATTTTCAATGCAGACATTTGATTTTAACGTTTCTAAGACATCGTCTGGCTAGAAGAGATAATGTTTTACATCTTGTTATTGAAATAATAGTGCATCTGTTGCAATATTAGGTGGCCGGTGTTTACCCCCTCGGTGATTACCCCCCCCCCCTGAATAATACCCCCAGAAAATATCTCCTGCGGAATATACCCGCGGAAAATACCCCCTCCCCGCGGAAAATGCCCTCCCGAAAACACCCTCCCGCGGAAAATACCCCCCCCCCGTGGAAAATGAGGCTTTCCATAGGCTATTTAAGGATTTTATTCAAATTTTATTTTTTTAATTTCCGTTGGGGGAAGAAATTTTGGTACTTGTGTATTATGCGCCACTTACTCAAGTTTACGCAGTGTAAAATTCGAGAACACACCGATTTTTTCGTTAGTTTTTTGTTACTTTAGAAATAAATTTGGGCTATGGATTTGGACATTAGGGGGAGGGGGAAAATATAGTGGGTTTGCATGCAAAATGTGTTTGGTATAAACATTCTGCATATTAGATAGATAGATAAATGAGTGGTTTTTAAAGCCAAATATACGGCCATGAACACAGTAAAATAACATAAATGAAAGGCACAAATAACATAAATTTTGATCAGAGATCATCATAAAACACTTAAATGAAACACTACATTAACCTAATAATAGTACTTAATACTTGGAAAACGGTCATTGAAAAAAAGATATTTAACACTTGGAAAAAACGCTTAAATGAAACGTTACATTTACTTTATACTGGGATTTTTTTTTTCTTTTCTTTTTAGTTAACAAAATTTCCTGATGCCTCGTTATTGTTTTGTGTTTTTTAGTGGCCATATACCTAGAAAGAATTGTTTTCTGACTTCAAACCATCTGAATACTTTACAACCCCCCCCCCTCCCCCTATGTGCAATTATGAAGCCCAAATTGTATATTTCCAATATATTCTGTCACTTGTCTTTGCCTTGTCTCGCGCTAAGCTGAAAAAAAAAAACTAACAAAGAAACCGATTTTGTTCTCGAGTTTTACACAGCGTAAACTTGAGTGAGTTGCCCATAATACACAAGTACCAAAACTCCTACCCTCTACGTAAATTAAAATAATACAATTCTTAAATTTAGAAAGCCTTAATTTCCACGGGGGGGGGGAGTAAACTATTTGGACAGTTTGAAGTCAAAAGAAAATTATTTCTAGGTATATGGCCACTAAAAATTACAGAAGAATAGCGGGGTATCTGGAAATTTTGGTAACTAAAAAAAAAAATCCCAGTTTAAAGTAAATGTAATGTTTAATTTAAGTGTCTTTCCCAAGTGTTAAGTGTTTTTTTTTTAATTACCGTTTTTTAAAGTATTAAGTACTATAATTTGGTTAACGTAGTGTTTCATTTAAGTGTTTTATGATGATTGCTGATCAAAGTTTATGTTATTTGTGCCTATCATTTATGTTGTTTTACTGTGTTCATGGCCGTATATTTGGCTTTAAATTTCACTGATTTATCTATCTATCTAATATGCAGAATAATTGTGCCAAATACATTTTGCATGCAGACCAGCTATAATTTACCCCCCCCCCCTAATGTGCAAATATATAGTCCAAATTATTTTCTACGGTAACGAAGAAACCGGTTTGTTCTGGAGTCTTACATATCGTGAACTTAAGTAAGTGGTGTATAATACACAAGTACCTGAATGTTTCATGGAGAGAGAGCCGGATTTCCCGGTATTATTTAAAAAAGATCAGAAACTAAATAAAAAAAAAATTTTCAACTGAAAGTAAGGAGCAACATCAAAACTTGAAACGAACATAAATTAATATGTATATGAAAGGAGTTGCCCCTTCCACAATTAAATAAAAAAACAAGTTTTTTTTTTAACTGAAAGTAAGGAACGACGTTAAAACTTAAAATTCACAGAAACTGTTCCGTATATGAAAGGGGCTGTCCCCTCCTCAACACCTCGCTCTTTACGCTAAATTTTTTTATTGTTTAAAAAAATAGAGTTGTGAGAAAGTCAAACTTTAGCGTAAAGAGCGAGGCGTTGAGGAGGGCACAGCCCCTTTCATATACGGAATAATTTCTGTTCGTTTTAAGTTTTAACGTCGTTCCTTACTTTCAGTTAAAAAAACGTGTTTTTTAAATTTAATTTTTGAACGTTTTTGAATTAATACAGGTTTTGATTTTGGCTCAGTGAGCCAGGCTCACCGTACATTAATAATTAAAACAAAATTTGCATATTAATTTTACTGTTTTTTGGTTAAATGGCTTTCGCGAAACTTCTCGAAAGTTGTTTAATTTTATTTCCGAACGTTTTTATTAGTAATAAATATACGTAACTTACGAATTAACTTACGTAACGAACTTCTATATTCATTGATTTTTAATACGTATATTAGGGGGTTCGCTCCTTAGTCAATACCTTACTCTTTAAGCTAAAGTTTGAATTTCGTTCCAATTCTTTAAAAATGACCCCTTAATCACAAAGGCCGTTAATTAGAATAAATAGCTCTTATGAAAGTACTAAAAAAAAACTTTAACGTAAAGGGTGAGGAATTGATTAGGTGGCGAACCCAATCATAAACGTAATAATCTCTGTTCGTTTTAAGTTTTGATGTTGCTACTTAATTTCAGTTGAAAAACTTGTTTTTTTAAATTTAATTTCTGATCTTTTTCTTTAATAATGCTGCAAAATCCGACGCCCCCTTCAAAGCAATGTCTCTTCCCCCATGAAAATTTCCTTCATGGAAAGATCCTCCTATATAACCCCCGACCTCCCCCCCCCACCTACCAGAAAAAATCTCCCCTGAAAACGTCTGTATACTTCCCAATAACCAGTACTATATGTTAACATTGGGTAAAGTTCATAACTTTCAGCCCACCCCCCGGGGACTTCGCGGGATTAAGTCATCCTAAAAGACATATTTATCATATTTTCGACCATGCTGAACAAAATGGCCATCTCAAAATTTTGATCGGGTCACTTTGGGAAAAAAATTAGCGTGGGAGGGGGCCTCCCACGCTCAATGAGCCCTCCCACGATATTATAGGACCACTGGGTCCATACGCTCACCCCTGGAAAAAAAAATAAAAAAAAAAATAAAAATAAACAACCATCCGTGATCTTTCTTCTGGCAAAAAATGAAAAGTTCCACATTTTTGTAGATAGGTGCTTGAAACCTCTACAGTAGGGTTCTCTGATACGCTGAATATGATGGTGTGATTTTCATTGAGGTTCTATAAATTTTATGGGGTCTTTCCCCCTTCTTTCTAAAATCAGCCAAATTTTCTCAGGCGCGTAACTTCTGGGTAAGATGGGTAAGAGTAAACTTGATGAATCTTATATATTTGGAATCAAAACTAAAATCTGATTCTTTTTATGTATCTATTGGTATTAAAATTCCTTTTTTTAGAGTTTTGGTTACCATTGAGCCGGGTCGCTCCTTACTTACAGTTCAATACCACGAACTGTTTAATAATTTCAAAACGTTTTTCAAAACAAAATAGAAATATCCTTCTGTGGAATTTTTTCCCGAGAATTCCCCCCCACCCTCCGTGGAAAGTTGCTCCTGTTAAAAGTTCTTCCATGGATAATTTATGCCTGAAAAATTACCCCATGAAAAATTTATATCATGGAAATCCCCCCGCCATGAAAAAATCTATTTTATTTGAGTTTTATTTTTTTAAGTTCCAATTTTCTTTGAGTTTTTTATTTTTTTTAAGTTCCATAAAACTCAATTTTATTTGAGTTTAATTTTTTTAAGTTCCATAGGGGAAGGAGTTTAGTGACATGATATATGGGAAATGTGTAATTTGGGCTATATATTTCCTTATAAGGGGGGGGGGCTAAAGTATTTGGATAGTTTGAAGATAGAAAATAATTCTTACTTCATAAAATGCAGAATAATTGCGAATACTTACCCCCCCCCCCCCACCCTCTAATGTGCAAATATATAGCCCAAATTTGTTTCTAAAGTAACGAAGAAACCAGTTTGTTCTCAAATTTTACAGATCGTAATCTTGAGTCAGTGGCGTATAACACAAATTTATCGGATTTTTTCATGGAGAGAGAACTTTAAAGTAGAGAGCGAGGTCTTGAGGAGGAGGCAACCCCTTTCATATATGTAATAGTTCAGTTCGTTTTAAGGTTTGATGTTGCTCCTTACTTTCAGTTGAAAAACTGTTTTTTTTTATTTAATTACTTACAGATAGTATTTTTTAAATGGGAAACATAAGTTTTTTAAAGAAAAGTAAAGAGCCTCGTTAAACCAAAAATGAGCAGAAATAAAGTCAAATAATCTTCAAAGTAAAAACTATGGAGTATAAGAGAAAAAAATTAAAAAGATATAAAATATTTCTTATATGAAAAAGACTATGTCAATAAAAAATGAACGGAAATGAATATAAACAACTTTTTCCACAAAACAAGTTTGTCAAAGAATAGTAAACAGAATTGTACCAAACAAATTTTGCATGCAGACCAGCTATACTTTAACCCCCCCCCCCTATTGTGCAAATATATAGTCCAAATTTTTTTCTAAGGCAATGAAGAAACCGGTTTGTTCTCAAGTTTTACACATCGTAAACTTAAGTGAGTGGCGTATAATACACAAGTACAGGAATTTTTCATGGAGAGAGCCAGATTTCCCAGTATTGTTTAAATAAAGATCAGAGGTTTAAATTAAAACAAAAACAAGTTTTTTCAACTGAAGTTAAGGAGCAACAATAAAATCTAGAACGAACAGAAATTATTATGTACATGAAAGGAGTTGCCCCTTCCACAATAATTTCAAATCGTGTTTCAAAACAAAATAGAAATCTACTTCTGTGGAAATTTTTCCCGAAAATTCCCCCCCCCCTTCCTTGGAAAGTTGATCCTGTTAAAAGTTCTTCCGTGGATAATTTACGCCTGGAAAATTTCCCCTGTGGAAAATTTCTCTCGTGGAATCAAAATCGCCCATTTAAACTGTTTTAAAGGTGACAAAACAGATATAGGCAAAGGGTATTGTGAAAAAATCATGCTTCTAAGTTCAAAGTTATATTCAAAGTTTTTACCCAGATAATTGACGAATTTTGTGATACGGTATTTGAAGTTTTGTATGCAGTAATGCTCGATGAAAAAAAAACTACTAATTTTGTTCATTATTTATGCTAAGAATACATAGCTAATATGTTAAGAATACATAGCTAATCACTTTCGTTGTCACAGTGTCGCTTTTTAGGTTTTCTGCTATGTTTTCAGCAGAAACCCGATCGGAAACTTTGATCAGCTACCGACTTTCTGATGACTTGATACAAACATCAGTATTGCTAATGCCCCATTTCTCAATCAACTGTCTTTTTTCCGTGAGATTCGATACTTCAGGTGGATTAGCCAGAAAAAAGGAGAAAGGTCTTTCCTCGGAAACATTCGCTATCTCCTTGTTTGCACCTGCAACACCTTTCACGGGTGAGTTCGTTGGCCCATCGAATTTTTTATTCAGCGGTTCTTCCAACTTGCGTTTGATTTTTAGCAGCCGGCGCGACAAATCTGCACGTGTTATAAACTGGCTTTGGGGACCTCCAAAGGATCTTGCATGTAGAACTCCGTGTCGTCTCTAATATCATTTTCTCAAAAAACGACATAGCAGCCATATAGCTCAATAATTAGTTCTTCCTTTGCACCGTCCTTATGGGCATTTATCTGACCACCAGCTTTAGCTAAACTTTTTTCGAGTTCAAAATCGATTTTTTTTTGCATTAAATAAAAAAAAAGTTTTTTAAAGCAAAAGTAAGGAGCGACATTAAAACTTAAAACGAACAGAAATTAATCCGTATATGAAAGGGGCTGTCCCCTCCTCAACGCCTCGCTCTTTACGCTAAAGTTTTTTATTGTTTAAAAAAATAAAGTTTTTATAAAGAGTCAAAATTTATAGTAAATAGCGAGTCGTTTATTAGGGGAAAGCCCCTTGCATATAATGAATAATTTCTTTTCGTTTTAAGTTTTAGTGTCGCTCCTTACTTTAAGTTTAAAAAACTTGTTTTTTTATTTAATTTCTGATCGTTTTTTAACTAATGCAGCTTTTATTTTGGCTCACCGTCATGGAATAAGTAAACAAAATTTGCATAAAAATTTTACTTTTCGTTTGCTAAATGGCTGTCTCTAAATTTGTTTCTGGCGTAATTTACAAATTAACTTACGTAACGAATTTCTATATTCGTATATTTTTCTTCTGGAAAAAAATACATAGTTGCAGATTTTTGCAGATATGAGCTTAAAACCTATGTAATAGGGTTTTCTGATACGCTGAATCTGACGGTGTGATTTTCATTAAAATTCTTTCACTTGTAGGGGATTTTTCCCCCTCTTTAAAAAATCAGGTAAATTTTCTCAGGCTCGTAGCCTTTGATGAGTAATACTAAACTTAATAAAAATTTATATATTTAGAATCAGCATTATAAGCCCATTCTTTTGATACATTTATTGATATCGAAATTCCGTTTTTAAAAGTTTCGATTACTATTGAGCCGTATCGCTTGTTTTTTTTTATTGTTTTTTTTTTTATTACGTATATATTATTACGTATACTAGGGGGTTGTCCCCTTAGCAAATAACAAACTCTTTGCTTTAAAAGTTAAAAAAAAAATTAATTCACAAACCCCTGAATCACAAAGGCAGTTTAATTAGAATAGATAGCTCTTTTGAACGCAATAAAAAAAACTGTACCGTAAAGAGCGAGGTATTGACTTGGGGTAGAACCCCCTTATATACGTAATAATTTCTGTTCGTTTTAAGTTCTAATGTTGCTTCTTACTTTCAGTTGAAAAAACTTGTTTTTTTTAATTTAATTTTTGGTCGTTTTTTAAATAATGCTTGGAAATCCGGCACCCCCTTCATAGAAATGTCTCTTACTCCAAAGAAACATCCTCTACGGAAAGATTCTACCGAGTAACCTCCTCCTCCATCCCCCCCACCAGAAAAAAAATCCTTCCTGAAAATGTCTGTATACTTCCTACTAACCAATACAATATGTAAGCAATGGGCAAAGTTCATAACTTGCAGCCCTTCCCCTGGGAACTGTGGGGGATTGAGTCATTCTAAAAGACATATTTATTAGATTTTCGACTATGTTGAACAAAATGGCTATCTCAAAATTTTAAGTGGGTTACTTTGAGAAAAATATGAGCGTGGGAGGGGGCCTAGCTGCCCTCCATTTTTTTTGTCACTTAAAAAGGGCACTATAAATATTAATTTCCGTTCCAATGAGCCCTCCTACGATATTCTAGGACCACTGGGTCAATACGATTACCCCTGGGGAAAAGAAAAAAAAAACAAAAAAACAGTGTTAGTGTTAGTAGTGGTGGTAACAGTAATAGTAGTTGTAGCAGCAGTAGTAGATGTAGTATTATTTGTAGTAGCAGTAGCAGCAGAAGTACCACTTCTAGTAATAATAGTAGTAGCATATTTTTGCGTGTTTGTATTGGGCAAACGGAGATACAAGTGGAGATAGCTCCTTGTAGATGGATAGTGATAGTGAACAGCCATTCACGCCAATCAACTCTCACATAGGGGCTGCCAAGCTACCCAATTGAAAATACAATTTGATATTGAGGGTGTATTTTAGATCTTCTGAAGGGTTGCCAGAAGGGCTTTAGATGCCCATGTAGAAAGCGGCCATCCATATGAGTAGTAATGTATCTATATATTTGAAATACACATGCACTTTCACAAGCCTGAGGCATGGATATCTGTGTAGTTTAACCGGTACATTGGGTTACCAGGGCCAGTCACCTATTACTACGAACGATACTTACCTTACCAGACGGGTTTTCTAATGTGACACTCATTTTTTTTGGAGGTCAAACATATAGAGAGAGCGGCGGTCACACTAACTTGATTAGTAGTTGGATTCGGATATAAGGAGTAATTTTCATTGTAGTTCATATTAGTAAGAGAATTGAATTCAGAGAGAGAATAGTTAATAAGTGACATGTGTATTAATTTTTTGTGTCTTTGTTTACTTTGTAAATAATAGCGCGATTTAGTCGGGATTTAAACCCTGACTACGAAAGCTTTTATGTTAATAAATGATTCTGAAATGATTCTTATTTGAGAGGATATTAGTGGAGAAAAAAATGAGTGGTGCATTTACATTATTGGAGATTAATGATGGAACCGACAGCAGCAGCAGCAACAATATACGAGCACCAAGTGTAGCTATGGAAATAACCGCTGGTTGTAGCCTAAACCTTGAATGGAAAATTATTTATGCTGGATAAGTGACATCATTAAGCAAGTGTAAGCAGGAGGAGCAACTGTGTTTTGCTGGAAAAGTGAATTTTCTCCATATAAATAAACTCCGATCAGCATTAAATGTCCTTTCGAAATATATTGATGAGAATAAAATGCATCAGTGATTATTATTATTATTGTAATTATGTTCAATAAAAATGTTTCTAAATCAATGGTATTTTTTTCTTTCTATAGTAGACTAGCGTATATTTTCTAGAGTACAAAAAGAAATTCTGATTAGTCTGAAGTTGGTTGTGAGAGAGTTAGGACTCTAAAATCTGGACAGATTCAAGAAAGAGCGAATCATGAGGAATCTAGTTCTTATGGAAAAACGTTTGATTCTAGATGATGATTTTCTAGAGTTGTCTATTCAAAGTGATATAGTTTCTCGAGGAATGCTTTTTGATTCAATGAAGATTGATTCTTCCTCGTTAAACTATTGTATAAAGCTTCTTTGTCTTGATCGAAATGTATTTGTACAATTTATTGATTTTTTGATCACAACAACGTTAAAGCGATCTGGTGGAAATACCTTTAAACCTTAGTTTTGAAATTTAATACTTTTTCATGAGAAAGTTGATGTTCAATGATAATTTACTCCTATCTCTATCTTTACCTCATAAAATGATTTTTGTTGATAGCTCAGCTTCAGTGTGGTAGGGAGAGTTTCAACACGTGACAAAATTTTCCATACATGTCCGTTATGTATGTACCCATTGGGCAGCTGTTCATTATCATATGAGAATTTCACAATGATTGATGAGTATGATGAAAAGTGTAGATTATGCAACCTGTGTAAATTGCATAGAGGATATGCTGTACAAATTAAAGGTTGTAAGTTCTGCATTGAGGAGGAGTTTATCGCCCATTAGAGCGATCACCAATGCACCTATTGCCCCGATGGACAATGCAAGCAGTGGGAGTATACATGCCCTGGTATGATTGGAAGGTACCCAGACCGGGATTGAAGTTACCTGGAGCATGAGTGGTCGCGTCATGATTTTAAATTTATCTCAAAAGATAACCGGGGTCAACGATTCAACTGTTTGAACAACAAAAGAATATGGTTTCTACGTCATCGTTGTTAAGACAATGGGTGTTATGATTATAAGCGGTTCCTCCTCCCAGAACAATCTAAAACCACGACGATACCAATCTCGTAGCAATAAACTAAAATCACGGTTAGGATTCTTTCCAATCATACCGGGATATGTACTCTCCCACTGATTACATTTATCATAATGACAATTGGAGCATAGGTGGTCTCTAGGATGAGAGTCACACACCTCTTGCAGACAGGAATTAACGCCTTTAATTTGTACAGCATATCCTTTATGCACATTACAGGGGTTGCCTAATCTAAACTCTTCATCATACTCATCAATTATTGTGCAACGCTCATTTGACGATAACCAGCTTCGCGTTGATTACTTACAAAACGGATATGTATAGAGCATTTCGTTTTGTATTGAAACACTCACTGTCGCAATTAATCTGACTGGGCAACAACAATAATTTTCTGAGATAGAGAGAGAGAGAGAGAAGAATTAGTCAACCTTGAGCACCATCTTTCTCATGAAAAAAGTCCTAAATTTCAAAACTAATGTTTAAAAGCATATCCACAATATAATTTTGCCGTGTCTTGATCAATATATCAATAAATTGTGTAAATACATTTGGACCAAAACGTAGAAGCTTCATACAATAGTCTAATGATGGAGAATCAGTTTTCATTATATCAACAAGCATTCCCCGAGAAAATATCTTCCTTTGAATAGACAACTCTAGAAAATCATCATCTAGAATCAAACTTTTTTCCATAAGAGCTAGATTCCTCATGATTCGCTCTTTCTCAAATCAATCCATTTTTTAGAGTCCTAACTCACTCACAACCAACTTCAGACTAACCAGAATTTCTTTTTGTACTCTAGAAAATATACGCTAGTCTACTATAGAAAGAAATACCATTGATTTAGAAACATTTTTATTGAACATAATTACAATAATAATAATAATCACTGATGCATTTTGTTCTCATCAATATATTTCGATAGGACATCTAATGCTGACCGAAGTTTATTTATGTGGAGAATATTCCCTTTTCCAGCAAAACATAGTTGCTCCTCCTGCTTAAACTTGCTTAATGATATCACGTATCTAGCATACATAATTTACCATTCAAGGCATAGTCTACAGCCAGCGGTTATTTCCACAGCTACATTGGGTACTCGTATATCGTTGCTGCTGCTGCTGTCAGTTCCATCATTCATCTCCAATAGTTTAAAGGCACCACTCATTTTTTCTCTACTAATATCCTATCAAATAAACTATTCTCTCTCTCTGTAATCTAGTCTCTAATTAAAAAGAACTAAAATTACAATTACAGAATTTATCTAAATCCGATGAACCATAAAGTAGTTAACTTTTCCGTCACTCTCTCTCTGTTTGACCTCCAAAAAAAAAATTAGTGTCACATTAGAAAACCCGTCTGGTAAGGTAAGTATCGTTCGTAGTAATAGGTGACTGGCCCTGGTAACCCAATGTACTAGTTAAACTACACACATATCCATGCCTCAGGCTTGTGAAAGTGCATGTGTATTTCAAATATATAGATACATTACTACTCATATGATGCTACGAACCATTTATAAAAAAGAAAATGTCTAACAGTCACCTAGAACATTTCACATGTAAATATAGCTATTATTTGAAAAATTTAATGATTTTTATATATTTCTTGGAAGACAGAAATGTCTTTAGAAGATATTTACTCACATCTTTGCTACAATACTCTGTCGGTACAGATCACTTCTCCATTCATCTTCCATTTTGTATCGATTTTTTGTTGATACCTCCTTGAAATTAGCTTCTCGATATATTTATTCAACTGACGCTATATCTTGTTTACATCTGTAAAATACAAATAAATCTTAGTTTAAAACGAGATTTATACCTTTCCATAAACAAGGAATTTCCTTACACTTATTTTAGAAGCATGATAAGATGGCTGATGATATAAATAAAAAAAAGGGGGCAAAACATTAGCGTATCGCCAGGTCATAACATCAAAATATTACATTCTACCAAAATTTTGAGAGATATTCTTCTCTTGGATTTACTAAAAACCAACTTTTTCAGGTCAAAATCAAGGGAAGGAAAAAAATTAATTGGAGCAGACATTTTTTATTAACAAATGGGTAAAAAAAACACAACATAGAACTCTCCATATAATACTAGCAAAACAAAACTTCAATCACTGAAATATCCATATAATACTAAAAAAAATTGCAAATAATACTAACAACATAAAAATAGGTCCCGAAGCATATTAACGTGTTTGGAACGACCCAAAAAAAGGGACACTTCAACTACTAATGTAATAATAAACTTACTCGAAAAAAAACTCTCTGACTCCTCCTCCCCTACCCCACCCTGCTAAACAACTAATCAACATTCTAAAGACAATATATTTTATAAGGAACTTCAAGGAATCCCACACTCATATTCTATGATTCATCATGCTTCGGTCCATATACCGACACTTACCTCAATCAACACACGAATAAGTTTCTCTTTTAACACTCACAAACATATAATTACTTCCAAATCAATCAATCAATCCATGTCTACAATACTGGTTCAAACAAATACATCACAAAGAAGCACAGAATTCCTCAAGTGCCTTCTTACCTTTTACTTCCACCGGAAGCCTGTTCTGGAAGCAATTATGTTGTGTCTGTGAGTGACGGCTCTGCCTATGAATTATATATTCTTTACGTTTAAGTGCGTCAATTGCTTTCATTAAAGGCTTTTAAAATGCGCACAATATTAATGGCCACTTATTGTGAGAGTTTAAATATACCAATCACCCTTCAAAGCAACGGTACTGACAATTCGCTGAGGTAAGCTTAATCTCAAACTAAGAGCTCTCAAAGGTAAGCTGAAAAGTAGGTTAGAAAAATAACGTAATATTTTGATGACATTGTTTTCATGTTATAGATTCTAGGAGTACTGATATGGGAGAGATAATCTCCAACTTAAATTTAGGGGTGTTGTGGAACCCGTGATACATAGGATACTTTCTGTTTGAATTAATTCTATTTACTTGTTGCTTTAATTTTACAATTGTTTCTTTTAAGCTCTAAACAAAGTTTTATTTCTATTTGACAAATCGATAGGTAATTGGCCAATTTATTTTCTACCCATTTGAAAAGTAAAAAAAGTGTTTTTAAATTTTTATTCTATGTTAGAGTAATGAAACTGGGATGATGATAAAAGATAAAAGTATTTGTATAAGGACAATTCTTTGAGTATTGTGAGTACTTTTTATTATTAAATGTTAAAATGAGAGAAGACTCTAACTTAATTAGAATGGCAGAGACTCTCTTTGCTTATCACGTACTTCTGGATAAGTCGTATCCCCTAACTAAACTCTGCTGTCAGGGTGACCACAGCCTCATGTATTCGGTGTCTCATACTCCTGAGAATCTCAGTGTATAGATTTACCTAGTTCTAAAAAGACTCCATCCCTAGAATCAGTTGCACCAGTAACCTTCCATCCAAAATGACTGCCATACAAAGACCATACACTGCCATGGATGCCTTACTCCCTTCTGACTGTCAACCCCTGTGTGCCCATGGACCGTGTTCAGATTAATGATTCAATATAACCAACTAAGGTGGATTCAGAATTACCACCCGGAATTTTTAGGTTAAACTTCCTAAGAAGGAACGCCCTGCTTGCCCTAAAATTGAAGAATATCAAGGTTTTAATAGCAGAGATCACCAAGACCCTCCCTCTTCGTTATAAACCCAAATCCACTCGGGAAGGATATTTCTTGCTATCATCAGGAATAAATTGGTTCACTAAAATGGCGAGGGCCTTGCAATTCAATAATCCCATCATATTTCAGACACAATAATGACAGATAGTCTTCCACATAACAACACAAATAGAGTATTATAGAATGTTATGTCGCAACTGATAATGCTGATAAATCTACAAAAGACAATTGTTATTCTTATCTTTCACCTTTACTGTCACTGTTACCGTTCTACGACATCGTCACACTTCTTCAAGACTTTAACGCCGCTCTCTCACATCCATCTGGAGAACAGCGTGTTGTTATTGACGGAATGGATCTGCAAATGAAAAGAGCCTGTTTGCTGCAGCCCTTCGTAATTAAAAGCCTCACCTTCACAAAAATGTTCTTCCGATGAAAGATAATACACAAACATAGTTGGTGCAGTAAGAAATCAAATATCAAAAGGATAAAAGACAGGATATTGATAGGTCAAAGTTAGACAGGATCTATAGTAGAGAGGGGGTACCAGCCCCACGAGTCACCACTGCTGCCATCTACAATTTAGTCTAACGCTGACAGGACATAATTTATGGTTTTTATCCCTGAGAATGAAAAAACAGTATTTTTCTCACATTAAAAAACAGGATTTTTCTCACTTTGATGGATGTTTCTTGGATGTCAACAACAATTGAAGGATGTTTCATGGTTGTCAACAGCAATTTATGCATGTTTTTATGTTTTTTTGTCACTGAGAATGAAAAAACAGGATTATTCTCACTTTGATGGATGTTTCCTGGATATCAACATCAATTGAAGGATGTTTCTTGGATGTCAACAGCAATTTATGCATGTTTTTATGGTTTTTGTCACTGTTGAGAATGAAAAACAGAATTTTTATCATTTTGATATATTTTCAAGGTTGATTTATTTGTTGTTGTTGTTTGTTCGTCCAGGTGTACGCTAGGGGAATGTATTGATTCAGGACTCGACTAGGGGAACTAAATTTCCAAGGTCGATTGTTTCGTTGTTGTTCGTCCAGGTGTACGCTAGGGAGAATGTTTTGATCCAGGAATGGGAAACAGGAAGTACATGCCTCCTTCTAAACCAATCAGAGAGTCGGTTACATCACCTTATAATCCAAACAGAGGGCTGGTTAAAAATGGTTTCCCCCCTTACATCGCAAATAGCCCTTGAGTTTTAGTATAAAACGGACATGCGGTGTGATTAAATTATCATATAGTTCCAAGACACAATGGATAGAGCATCTGAAATTATTGAAAAGGAAGCTTCATCTACTATGATTAACAATGTGAGTTCTATTTAGTAAATTTTTATTCTTTTTTTTCAAATAAAATCATTTTACATAGTAGTCCCACCAGTAAATTCAGGTAAATCTCCCCTTCCCTCCCCCTCTAATACAAACTCCACTATGCTATCTTTATACTCGCTAGAAAGCGTAAAATACGCTTTTTTACCATGTAAACCCCCCCCCCACTGTTTACGACTTTAATTCTTTCATTGGAAATAATTCTCTTTTTCGATAAATTCTTGCTTTCTCTATTTCTATCTAAAGTGACAACTGACTTCTGTCAACCCTTAGCTATTAATATGCTGATCCCATTTAAGCCGTCACCCTATCTTTTATCAGTTTTGTAAAGGATTTCAATAGGGTTAATTATCGCATCCTGTCAATGGTCATCCGGTATCTACGAAACCAGGGAATTAAGCTTTTTTGTAGGTTTCACAGAAAGACACTTTTTTTCCAGTCGAGTTAGCGATACAGTAAATCTTATAAATTGCAAGGGGAGCTGGTGACAGTTATGATAAATAGTTTATATAGTATTTGTTTTTCATTTTGAGTACTCAGTATTTATATGGGGGGAGGGGTTTAGGGTTACAATGTCTCGCTTCTAGCAGCTTCGCTGCAAGGTGAAACCAAACTGTTTTCCCTCCGTTAACCGCAAGGGGATGGATTCATTGTGCAAACATGTACACCCTTTGAGAAGAAAACTAGTGTAGTCATTCCTATATATATATATATATATATATATATATATATATATATATATATATATATATATATATATATATATATATATATATATATATATATATATATATATATATATATATATATATATATATATATATATATATATAAACCTGAAGTTTAGTGTTTGGTTAGCTATTATTTATCTGCATATTTATCAGGTTGGCTATTTTGAGATCTAGATTTTAAATCATTGGCTTGGATTTGATGCAGCTGCTAGCCCTAAAGAATAATAATATTTTTTTTTAATTTATTTTCTAAATGGTAAAAATAGAATTTCTATGCTTTTCAGGTCCGATTTCTCACAAGTTGTGTATTTAATTTTTTCTCTAAATGGTAAAAATAGGATTTAACTGTCACAAATTTTACCTTTTGCTTTGCTGAAAAAGGGGGAGGGGGACTTCAATGTGATAAATGCTTTCTAGACAAAATTATGGCTAGGTTAGGTTGGGGGGTACTAATTTTTAGTCTCTGAAAAAGGGGAAATTAATTCAATGCTAAAAATTTTTTCTCTTCTTTTTAGGGCAAAATATGAAGAATTTGCGCCTCCATCTAAGAGACCAAGGGGTAATAATAAAACCCCTGCAAAGGCGACAGTTATGCAATATGGTAGCTGGCCGAAGCCCCCCAAACAAGTTTTGCCTGCTCAGGTGCATACTGTCATTGGTCCTACTGCACAAGCCGCAGTCGGATCTGTACAAGAATGTAACATCGCCACTGGCCCGTCCACCTTCCATCATGCATTGCCAGGACCATCCGGCACTCAAGTGCAGCCGAAACTTTGAGATATAAGTTTAAATTTGATTTCTTGTTATTTTTTCAACCTGATAAAATATAACGTTCTCCCTTTGAATCATAACAAGTGCATGCATTCAGTCTGCTGAATTAGGTTAGCGAAGCCAAATAAGGCACTATATCCCGCTCATAATAAGTAGCAAAATCCTTTGCGATATAAACTGCTTTATTAACGAATGGTTCACCTTGCCTCTACAAATATTATAAAAACAACTTTCTATCGGAATGAGTTGTGTATCATGAAAGGGATAGGCTATCCATCTCAAATCAAGTAACGACAACGTTTTTTTTCAATGCAGATAAAGAGTATTAATATGAAATTTTTTGAGGGGTTTTTTGAACTGAACCAAAACCAATTATGTCATATTTTAGATTGTAAATATCATATATTAAGTTGGAACTTTCAGATTGTATAGAGTAGTTAGAGTGGTGAATTAATCAAATGCTACGACTAAGGAGCATGTTTTTCAAAATAATGATAATCCGATTTTTTTAAAACAGTAGGGTGATTTAGACACTTTGAAAAGAAGCTATTTTTCATTTATAGGTTGTTCTAGTTCCATACTTACCATCTTCTCTCTGCTCGTCAGTTGGAGAAGCAGAGGACGCGCCTATGGGGCTTTACAACAACAATGAAATTTCTCAACAGGTCAGCGTTAATTAACTTGAATTTGTTCCTGACAACATTAATGAATTTTTAAGTGATTTTTTTAAATGTTGATAATAGCACAGTTGGGCAGGAGGGGGACTTGAGTCCAAACACACTGCAAATTTTAGAAGATTTTACCTGGGAATTAACAGGGAACCCTCCCCCCACTGATAATAGACTTACACTTCAATCGAATGAAGTGCCATCCCATAGCTCTATTCTTGAACAATGTGGGGGAGGGGGTGGTGATAATAATAATATACAAGAGGAGGGGGAGGGGGGTAATATCCAGTTGACGACATTTCCCGAGTTTCAGCTGTCAAACTCAATTTTAAATACAATAGTTTTCTACACTGCAACCTTTAGTGACCCATTTAATTCGCTTTTGTGTGGTAATTTTGTGTTTGACCCCTTAGAAATCGTTCATGACTATGTAGATAGAATTCGTGCACTACTAGACAACCAAATTCAGTTGTGGGGAGGGGGGAGGGATTCAATTAAGGTTTCTATTGTTTTAAAGGTGTTTTATTTAAATGAGGGAAAACTCGAGGTTTACCATCATTATGTACACACCGAGATGCGAGTGATCTATCCAAATTTAGAGAATTTTGAGGGTGTTTTATCCGAGTGGATAGGTCATATTAATACGCATCTCGAGAATTATACTGTAAACGGGAGCGGTTCAGTGTTGTGAAGTGTTATTTTATGGTATTTGGGGGTTGTAATCGTAGATGCCTTTATTCTCCCTTTATAGGGGAGATAAACTCTGGCCGTAAGGTAATTAAACTTTGGTAGCGTGCCTTAGGCTATGACTAAACTAATGAGGCGTACCGACTGGGTATGCTTGAGAAGCTAAAAGTAGATCGTAGAGAGGTTGTCTAAAATACAATACTTTTATTCATTTAACATATAATATAATCGGATATATTCTGTCTACTGGGACTGGCTGTCCCAAGTAGACCACAAGTCTCAAAAAAACAACAATACTAAATAAATAGATACTTAGACACTTACAATGATAAGACAAAGTTCCAAGGTATTTCTAAAAACAACGGACCAGAGGTCAGTCCGGCATAAAGTTAGTATAAGATTTTTCCTTCCGATAAAATGTATCTTTTATACATTTCTATCAACCACACCTTCCCACGTAATCGCTAGGAAGTGGTAATTTCTCAATTTCCCATTAAACAGAACTTAGCAGGATATGTTCCTTATCTTAATAAAAATTGGTATTTCAAAACTTCATATTTGCGTCTTATATATTTTTACTAAATTAATAATTAACTAAATTAGAAAGCTTTACCACAATACTCCCCATTTAAAGAAGGATTGACCCAATTCTCAATATTTTACTTTTAAAACAACTTAATTTCGTTTACAGCTATTATGCTGCCATCTTTGGGTCATTATGTGCATCTACCCTCAATGGGTTTCCTTAGGGTTATGTTTCTGGTCCAATATTTGCCATGTTCTTTTTTTTTGTCGAAGGATTTCAATTTGAAATTTATCCTTGTTTCTCTTTCTCTGTCTCTAGGACTGACAATTGCTCTTTTACCCTCTTCATTTGCATCTTCTGTTTTACTTGACCCCAAGTGGCTGAAACATAATATTAGTGGTTTTGCCTCAATTAGATTTATATTAGAAAAGTTTTATGAATTTATTTTTTTTTTTTTGAATTTAATTCCCATTAATAATTTAATTTATCTGTGTGATGTGGTTGATATTTCGTGGTTGATATTACCGTGTGGTTGATATTTCCATTTCTATTTCGCTTTAGAAATGTCTTGGTTAAATTACACATAACATTTTGATTTTTAAATTTTTACATAATGTTCCAGCGCAAATCATTTTCGTATATTTCAATACCAATAGCCATTTGTGCTATGCAGCATATTTTGTTAGCCTAAAATGAGATCTGATTTTATCTCACTTTTGATGAACCTGTAGTAAAGTTTGTTTTTCTGCTATAGTTTCCAAATATCAGTTGATCAAGTATGGTTTGGTTTCCGATGGTATGTAAGATAGTATCAGGATATATTTGAACTGGCTTTTAAATTTGCTACTTTCCAAAAATGCGTCAAAGAAATGATTTAGAAATGGATCCAAAAGGATGTTATGAAAAATTTGATTTCCAAAAAAAATATAGCTAAGGCTGTATCTAAAATAAATATTCACATTAGTATACATATAAAGCATATATTTTTACATATATAGTAGAGAGAAACACTCAATTTCGTATTTCAACTGAGTTAATTTCGTAACTCAGTTTAATTACTTTTATTTACTTTTCTCTCTTTTAATTACTTCATAAATAATATCCTGCTTAAGTCGAAACATTATGTTCCTTGCTGGATTATTCTTTTCAAACTTAACACAAAACAGAATATTTTACAATAAAAAAATTATTAATACTTTGGCTCGAGGTCAAACATTTAAATATAACATTACTAGTTAAGATTTAAAATAAATTCAAACAGCGTATACATAAATAATCATTGTGTAATAAGTTACATAAGTATTTAAGTCGTAAAATTAGATATGTTATTATACTATTGGTTAAAACTTGGAGCCTTTTTAAAAACAAAATACGGTATAGACTAGTATTTATAACAGTAGATATTTTCTCAATTACATTTGTTACAACTATATAACTTTTCTCAAATACGACTACATACATTTTGTTTTAAAACTTTGGTTCTATTTCGAACCCACTTGTGTTATTAACTGTCATTATCTTATAAGCATGTTTGTCTATTCAGATTTTTAAGCTTTTAAGTTCTTTTCAAATTTCTATGTAATTTAGACAGTTTTATAAAGTTTGTTTCTGTAATCTCTCTTTTTTCAGTTTTAATGTCTTTTTGGTTTAAGGCTTTATTTACAGCTTATATCCGATAAGCTAAAAATTTTAGCTATTCGTCATTTTACCTGTTTTGGCACTATCAATTGACTTGTGCCCGTACCCTGAAGGTTTGCTTACCAGGGCTGCCTTCTGGTAGCTCCTATAACGTTTCTAAGTTTTCTTGTCATCAGCTACAGCTAAAAAGACTATTATGAACCTGCACACAAAATAATTATTTATTTAATAATTTGTGGCTACAATTTTTTTCTTGGGCTATTTTTTTTTTTCAGAAAAAGTGGCCCTTCTGCAGAAAATACCTGGCCTTCATGGCACACAGTAATTCTGTTTTGTCATACAAGTGACAATGACTATTTTCACTTTAACTTCCCCACTTTTAGTGGTCTTGCCATCTTTGGTTTCAACTTCAAGTTCTTAAGGCTATTATGTGACTTACTTTCAATTTTCTATGCCATGCTAGTCATTTTTCTGAAAATTACTTCCACATAAGAGAGCCAAATTTCTTTTCTTGACTACTTTGAGAATTTCTCCAATATTTTTATTAATCTTGGCCCGCGTTTACCAATGTAACGGTGGCTCCGTAGTATTAATGCTACTTATTTGTACTTATTTAGAACAATTTTCATACTAGTTTGTTCGGCAAGTTCAATAAGTGCAATTTACAGAGATTAACTGACTTCCTTGAGTTTATTTTTCCTTTTAGTTTCGTCTGCCTATATTTTCAACTTAAACCCTTCTCTTTTTTGTATTCAATATTTCAATGGAGCCTAAGGGTTTTTTCAAGTCTTTTTCCGCTTTTCCAGTAAAATATGTTTTTTTTAAACCTATATTTATATATTCCATGTTCTTTTTCAATAACCTTAACAAGTTTTATGCTGATTGCCCTTTGTGATCAAATTCATTATCTCCATATTTCTAAGAGGTGGGAGGGTTGGTGTCTAATTTTTGCAACTTGTATTTTTTTTGAAATTATTAAAAAAAAATTTTCTTTCGAAAGTTTTTGGTGTTAGAAAAGTACTGTAGTTTTTCAGCTAATTTTTTTTGAACACTTTTAATTAAGTTTTGCCCCGAAATTTCTAGTTCTTATTTATTAATAAAAATGTACGGTTTTACAATATCCTTGATTCCGACAAAATTCTGTGGTTTTCATCGTAGACACATATTTCTGTATGTGGTATTTTTACCAAACTTTGCGCCTATGTCGTACCAAAAGTTCCATAG
Source organism: Artemia sp. Qi Xiang Cuo (assembly GCF_049724085.1). NCBI lineage: Eukaryota > Metazoa > Arthropoda > Branchiopoda > Anostraca > Artemiidae > Artemia > Artemia sp. Qi Xiang Cuo. The sequence goes on from NC_142801.1 coordinate 16,608,450, forward strand.
AGATAGGGGTTATCTATTGTGGTTTCCCTATAATCCTCAGTTTAATTTGCGCCTTAGTTTCATACAGTCACTGAGTGCTATTTGTCCTTCTCGTGAAATCCTGACTATTACCTTGTTCTACGAGTTTCTGGGTTTAGTGCCAGTGTAAGACCCTTGCCCCTGCTATTTATTTTAGCAAGAAGGGTTTTACACTAACACTCAGCCCAACCCTTCTCCAGTTTGATCGATATTTCTAATATCAATTTGATTAGTTTGGTGGATCCCCCCAATGACAAGACGTCGAGTAGTTTCGTTTTTAAATGCAAACGGATCTGTCTTTGGTGTTTTTCACCTGCAATGTCCTCACCCTGTTATTTCTGTTAATGGTTTGTTGTGAATTTATTTAATATGTGAAATTAATTATACCCGAAAAACTTTGTTTTACACGGTATTAACTTTTTAAATTGTGACCCATTTTATCTACGGTTTCTTGTTTATATACACCGTCCTTATAGGTAAGTGTTTAATTTATCATCTTCTACTATTTATAACAAGATTACAGCTAGTTTGTACATGTAGTGGCCACTTAGTGTAAACTCTTGCTGTTTTTCCTATTATAATTATTTTAAAATTCTTTAAAAACAATTTTTTTTTCAAATTCGACTGAAAATGTCACCTCAGAGAGTCGAAGGTCAGTAGATGCATTGCATGTATTGAACAACGATAGGCCAGCAGTGGTTGAGCTCACTTCAAATTTGCTAGCTTCCAATGACCCTATTTCAGTAGACCCACCTCCTTCGTTTTTTTTAAATTATCCCCCCCCCCCCCGAAATTTTTTTTTTCAATATACATATCAAAATAATCGCCTTTTAATGCTGATTCTAAATATGTATAATTTAATCTGGTTCACTACTAGTTACGTGGTCTTACTTATTTCCTTTTTCTTTGAAGCGAAGCCTAATTTGTTTTGACAAGTCTTCACATTATACCGCTCGGGAAGTCTTATCTCGTATCGGAAACAAAATTTTTGCAGGAACCTATGATGTCACTTCAGATCGGAGCTAATAATTTAGCGTTGGAATGTGACGTTCATAATTTTTACTGGCGATATATATTCGACAGAAAATTTGATGTTATCTATATACCGGTTAAAAAAGAAAATATAGATATTTCGTTAGTGGCTTTTATACTCGTTTGATTTTTATTTAATATATATTTTTTATTATTATTATTGTTTTACTCAAATATTAATCTGCTGGGTGCTGCGCTTGTTCTGCCTTTCTCCGCTTCCTGGTCCGAGTTCTGAACTTCAAATTTTTGCTTTTCTTCCTTATAATATTTACAAGTTTTTCCATGGTTTCTATAGTGTGGCCTATAAGGCTCTGAATCCGAGTACTGTTTTGTTTCCTCGTCATATATCTTTAATCTTTGTTTCTCTTGATGTTTGGCCGTTTTCATAAGTGTTTTAGCGACTTGTGCTGCTGACAAAGTAGCTTCTTGCTGCTCCTTTGGTTTTTTTACTGTTCTCTATAATTTTTCTCTCAAAGAAGGTTTTCTTGACGATGGCCCAGGTTTAGCTACATCGATTTCTTTAGAAGAATTTTCGGTGTCACATTCTGTTAGCTCGCGTCTGGTAGATGGCGTTTGTTCAAAAAGCCATTTTTGCGCTACGACAGTAGGTGAGTCTAGTGTATGAAAATCAGATAATTCTTTGGTTTCTTCCAATTTTTCTTCCTCTTTGGATTTAACCTCTGGTTTATTATGTCTTAAACCAGTAGGTTGTGTTTGAGGCTCTTCTCTGTCGCTTTCATCGCTAGTATCCGATGAACATTGAACTTTTCTTTTTTTCTCTTGTTTGTTGTGGAAAGTTTGTAGCAAAGACTTGGCTAAATATTCCTTCCACTTCTCCCAACTGTTGTGGTCGTTAAAAAAGTCATAAAATTCATATGGTCTTCTGATATATACTGGTGAGATCGTTTCTTCTATTTCTTCTTCTGAAAATATAGGCTCTGCTTTCCACGGTTTTTAAAAATATCCCTTTTTCATTCTTTTATGGTACACTATTTCTTCCTTTTCCTTATGCTGATGCTTTAGAACATATGTTAAGTTATTTGGTAGAATTTTTATAATCCTGTAGGGTCCTTCCCATTTCGGTTTTAACTTTTTTGTTCCTTCCAGATTTGTTTTGTAAACATAAACCAAATCTCCTAAACAGTAACTCGTTTTATTTTTGCTTGTTCTGTCATATTTTTCTTTTTGTCCTGTTTTGCCATCCTCCAAATTGCCTTAAACTGGATCTATAGCTTTTTTCATTCAAATCACCATCTCTTCCTTACATCGTTCTCAGTTTTAATATAGCATGTCATTTTGCGTTTCATCTAAACAATTTCTTGGATCTCGTTAGTGTTGCAAAAAAAATATCATTTCTTTTAAGGTTTTTGAAAAAGCCGTTTCTATTTCAAAGATTAGAAATGTTAAATATTAGTCTCAAGTATAATTTTCCTCACTTGAATATATTCCCAACATTTAAGCGCATTCCCTATGCTTACGTTTAACCTTTCCATTAGTGGCTGCCATATAAGACTAGGTAAACCATCGTCTAACCCCCAGATATTCTGTAATTTTGTCTAAAAATTTGACTCTAAAACATGGCCCATTGTCGCTAAGTAAAGCTCTAGGGAGAATCCCGTGTTCCAGCAATAGGCAATTGACCAAAACTTTCGCAATGGTTTTTGTCTATTCATCTTTAATTGGGAAAACGTATAAATATTAATTAAAATGGTCGACTATGGTTAATACGCATCTGTTTCCTTTTTTGGAAACTAGTAAACTTCCCCTAGATCCCCAAATTTCTATTGAAATTATTTCTCCTACCCCTGAAGGGGTGGGGTATTAACCTAAATCAGCCCTAGGGGTCTTTGGTGGCGACTTTTGTTTGGCGCACTCTTGGCAGCTTTGTATAAAAGCTTTTACTTTTGAGTATATTTTTGGAAAATAAAATTTCCCTTCAGTCTCCCCATAGTTTTTGCTTCTCCCATGTGACAGACAATCGTTGCATGTGCCATCTCTAAAACTTCTCCTTCCAGAGATTTTGGAAGTACTGGAATAATTTTTAAGTCATTTTATTTATTCTTTTGAGATGGCCGATTACATCTCAATAGAAAATTTTTAACTTCGCTCCGATAAAAATTGTCTACATTCTGTAAAAAATGTTTAATGGGTTCTGGAAATTCAATTCCTGTTAATAAAAAGGATTTCAGAGAGAGACAAAAATCGTCTTCATTTTGATGCTTTGAAATATTTTCATTAGACAGTATTTCTACCCCTTCCAGTTCGTTCCTGATGGTTGCTATCACATTTTCTTCCTTATCTGGATTTCGTGACAAATAGTTCTGGTAAAATATTTGTACGGCCCTTTATATATATTGGAGTATATGAATATGCTTGCAGACGCAGTATCCACCGTGTCAGCCGGGCTGAAGTATTTTGCATCGTATGTAGCCAAACTAATGATTTTTGGTCTACTCGTAAAATAAATTTTTTTGCCAAGTAAAAATTGTCGAAAATATTCTGTAAATACTAAAACTGCTAAACACTCCCTTTCAACTGTCAAGTTTTTTTTCTGCTTCTGTCAGTGACTTACTGGCGTACTGAAGTATTGATTCTACTCCGACAGAAGTAATGTTTAATAATAAGGACCCTATACCGTACCCCGAAGTATCTGTTTGCAAACTGAAGTCTTGTGACAAATCTGGTAGTTTTAGTATTGGTGCCAGTAATAATTGCCTTTTTATTTCATTTAGTGCTTGTTTTGCTTCAGCTTGACATTCGAATTTACCTAATTTCTTTAAAAGGTTCGCCGAAGGTTGTGCTATTAGGCCACAATTTTTAGTGTATCGTCTAAAATGTCTTAACAGCCCACAACCTGATCTGGAACCTTTTTTATCTGTAGGAGGATGTAAATTCTCTATGACTATAAACTTTTTTGTATTTGGTGAAATAGTACGTTCATATATCAGGTGTTACAGGATTGTTTGTTCTGGTAACACTATTTTCCAATTTTAAGTTTTTAAGATTCAGCCTGCTCATTCCAACTTTTGCAGTATTTTTCTAAGTCCAGTAATATGGTATTTCAATTTCTAATTGAACAAAATTAAATTGCCAAAATAGGCTATGGCATCTTTTTTCCTCCATGGTTCTAAATATTTTATCAACAAATCCGTTAGCCGAATAAGACAAAACGGACGAAATTATAAGCCAAATGGCATCCGTTCAAATGTGACTGTTCTCCCATCGTCTAAGATTACTGTAGCCTTATGCTTAGTTTCTGCATCTAAAGTGATTTACCAATATCCTGCTATTAAATCAAAACTAGTGTAATATTTCAAACTCCCTAACGAATCTAAAATTTAGTCAATTCTTGGCAACTTCATAATGTCATTATCCATGATAGTGTTTAATGATCTAAAATCTATAGATATTGTTCATGTGTTATCTTTTTTTCTGACTATTACTAATGGAAAGCACCAATCACTAATGCTTTCTTTAATTATACCCTGATCTTCCATTTCTTTTATTTGGTTAGCTAGCCATGGCTTTAAATGATAAGGTGTTTTATACGGTGACTTGTTGATTGGAGGGCCCTCTGTTGATATCTTGTGCGTGTTTAAGTGAGTTAATCCGTAATCTGCTTTGTGTCTTGCAAAAGTCCATTTCAAATCCCAGATAATATTTTCCAGCCTATTTTGTACGTTTTCCGGTAAATATTATAAATCGAATTGTTGCAAAAAATCCGTTTTCGCCATTCCATATTCTTCTTGTGGTTGCGGTTTTAGTGAAGATAAATGTTCGTGGCTAGAAGTGAAGTTTACGCTTAATTCTGGACTGTTTAGAGATTTTATTTCTGAATTTGAAATCTTTTCTACTGATCCAAGTTCTACCTGGTTCAGTTTTATTTTATCATTACTTAGATTTGATAGTTTCAAGTATGTTATACAATTTTCAATTTTTATAACTTGATTTTCCACGAAAATCATTGGGTATTCTTTTATGGTGTACCCCCCTATCACGGCATCGATCGTTTCAACCTTTCCATCTTTTTCATTTAATGTAGCTAGAACTTGAGCTGTCGTTCCCCCTTCTATTGTGATTTTTCCGCTTATTTTTAGGTTATAAATCGAATCTTAACTTTCTTTCTTTGTTGTTACGCAAATTTGCCTATTACTTTCATTTGCCTGGTTTATTGTGATTGTATTGGGTATGGGTTCCCATACAATCCCATATTTTCTGATGGCATCTACTCCTAGAATACAAGGAAATGGTAGCTGCTTGCATAATATTACTGTTACTGTTATTTCGTTATCCCCTGCACTAAATTTTAGTGGACATTCTCCCAAAATTGTCAGCTTGTGCCCTGTCACTGATGTTAGGGTATTTTTGTATCTGCTTACTCGATTGTTGACACTAGGAGGAAACCTATTAAAAAATTCCTCTCGAATTAATGATTTAGATGCACCTGTTTCTAGTAAACATGGTAAATTTTGAAAATACTCAATTTTAAAACAACGCAGAATTGGTACACTATTATTATCCGAATTTGTATCACAAGATTCTAAACTATATAGGGGTCTTTGTAATAAAACAGCTCTGTCGACCCTGACAAGCTGGATTTTCCATTTATGTGCCCACTCTTTGGCCAAAAACTTTTGGGATTATCACAGTTTTATTCAGCATTCCTACTTTGACTCTTGGTCTTGTTAACTACTTGTCTTCTAGACCTGAATTAAGGAATATTATTAGGTCTTTTCCAAGTACTATTTGTTCCCTGTCACCCTAAAATTCTCTTTCCCTGTATTCGGTATTGGCGTTTTATCTTGTACGTTTGATCTTATTTGCGTATTCTATGCCAGCAATCTGCTGCATAGTGGTTTGGTTTGCTACAACAATATCAATAAAATTATCTCTTAAATTGTTTGTTTGTTTTCTGGTTATTTCTAAATATTTTGGATCTGTCCTTGTTGGTTCCCCAACCAACTGTCTTTGGTGGGGGAGGGTGCCCATATTTTCTATAGTTATTAGCTGCTAATCTCTCAAGGTCGTGGAATCTGTCAGCTCTCTCCCTAGACCGCGACTCTCGGCCTCCGTCGCGCCTTTTTGGTTCACGATTCGGCTCCTCAAAGCTCACCCTTTTGTGTCCCCTTTCATATTTTATACTTTCTTGGGCTCCCGTGTTATTTATTGACATCTGGTCAAACTTTTTCATAGCTTCGTCAATTTTTAACTCTGTTTCGACTAGTATGATAGCCTGCTCTAAATTTTCAGGTTTCCGCGATAATATTAGTCTTAATAACTTTTTGGTAACCCTTGGGTAAAAGTATGTAGTTGTACTTTTTGTACTGTCTCGTCACTTCCGCCTTTCTCTAATTGTAAACACACAGATCTACAATTTTTGTCTGCATATTCCCTGATACTAGTTGAGGTATTGAATGTGACTACCTTTGCTCTTAGCCTATCGGAGATGATTATCTCAATGAATATTGTTCTAAAAGATTTAATTAGAGTACTGATGTTCTTGGGCACTTTTTCCTTAATTGCCTCAAAATGTTTAAGGGCGCTTCCCTTTAATCTGGCTGCCACGCATTGCTTTTTGACCTTATCCTCAAACGATTCAGTTAGTTCGTCGAAAATTTTTAATATTTCGATAAACTCATCTACATCTGAATTTCCCGCGTATTCTGGTATAATTTTTGCAATTTCCAGTACTGTTGATAGGGAAGTAATTTTTTCCTCTAGTAAAGCCATTTTATTTCAATCTACTATTTTTATCTAGCCTTCTCAACCTAGTTTTTCTAACTACCACCAGTTGTTGTGAAGTGTATTTTATGGTATTAGGCGGGTGTAATCGTATAAGACTTTATTCTACCTTTATAGGGGAGATAAACTCTGGCCCTAAGGTAATTAAACTTTGGTAGTGTGCCTTAGGCTATGACTAAACTAATGAAGCGTACCAACTGGGTATGTTCGAGAGGCTAAAAGTAGATCGTAGAGAGTTTGTCGAAAATACAGTGCATTTATTCATTTAACCTATAATATCATTGGAGATATTCTGTCTACTGGTAATGGCTGTTCCAAGTAGACCACAAGTCTAAAAAAAACAACAATTCTATATAAATATATACCTAGACACTTACAATGATAAGACAAAGTTCCAAGGTATTTCTAAAAACAGAGGACCAGAGGTCAGTCCGGCATAAAGTTAGTAGAAGATTTTTCCTTCCGATAAAATGTATCATTTATACATTTCTATCATCCACACCTTCCCACGTAATCGCTAGGAAGTGGTAATTTCTCAATTTCCCGTTAAACAGAACTTAGCAGGATATGTTCCTTATCTTAATAAAAAGTGGTATTTCAAAACTTCATATTTGCGTCTTATATATTTTTACTAAATTAATAATTAACTAAATTAGAAAGCTTTACCACATCAGTAGTTCTTTATGTTGAAAATTTAAGCGGTTAATATTTGTAAATTTAAGAAAGATTTTATTTTAAGAGGGAGGGGCAGGTGGGTCTGAGAGGGATACAGTTTTAAAATATAATCCAGATTTAGTAGGTTGTCGTGGTGTCCAGCGGATCTGTTTTGAAACAGATCAAAAATGTTTCAAGTACACTTCAGTCATATCAGCATTTCAGCCTCTAGCAGATGGCGCTACCAAGACCAATTTAGATCACTGGGCTGTACATGGGAAGGAGGGGTCTAATTTTCACATTGTAGATTTCACTTGTTTAGAGGGAAAATACCCAGTAACGCTAAGATCTATTGATATTTTTGAAAGGGTCAATGCCCATTTAAATATCGGTGTTACTATGGTTCAGTATGGAACTGAATTTGAAGATGGGGTTCGTTCAAAAAAGGAGGGGGTGGTGTTCCCAGTAAGGGGTCCGTCGATTGAATTGGTTAAACACTGGTTTTGGCAGTTGTACACACCACCATCTAGTGACCTAGCCAATTCAATTGGCCACTTCAATCCAATTACAGACACTAGTAGAGTTCTGGGGGGTAGTAGGGATCTAGGGGTACGTTTCTACTGTCCGACATGCCTGTCACAATTTCGTAGCGATATAAAGTTACAAAATCATATGAAGCATTGTAGACGGCATGGCTACCAGTCAGTGGAAACGGTTTCAGGGGATAGAGCCATTTTACGTTTCAAAAATTTCCAAAACACCCTCCTCCAGAGCAACAAAATCTCGTTGGATTGTGAAGCGAAGCTGGTGGAAGTGAACAATCCTCGATTTCCATACCGAATCAAAGAACATCAAGCTATTGCAGTGTCCCAAGCCCACGCACAAAGAGACAATTCTAACACTATGCAATTGTTAGAAATAGTAGAAACACTGGATGTGGGAGAGTGCATGATCAAGGCACTGACTAAATTAATTGGCACAGCTAATGGCGCTGTTTCTCGTTTGAGAAACACGCATTATCCTATAGTGTTGTCCGCAGAGAATCGTGTCGCGATTAAAAATCAAAAAATATGTTGGGTTTGTGAGGGGGAGTTTGAAGAGGGGGATAAAGGGACTAAAGGGAAAAAAGGGGGGAAGGGGAAAGTCAGAGACCACAATCACTTTTGGCAGGACATATCCGCGGGGGGTAGTAAATTTAGAGGGGCAGCACATCAATCATGTAACTTAAATGTTAGCCAGCAGTTTTGTATCCCAGTTTTTATTCATAAATCAAATTATGATTTAAAATTTATTTTACCGGCACTGGTACGTATGCACAGGGAGAGAGGGGAGAAGATAGTCCATGGTTAAATAATTCATTTACCTATAACATCATTCCCAAATCGGCCGAGAAGTTGGTGCTTCTCTAGTTGACATGGCAGGTAGTAAATAATGGGCATACGTGCTGGAATAAAACCAGGTTTTTAGATTCTTTTAGTTTTTTCCCCAAGGCATTGAGTCAATTGATTCAAGTGCAGACAAGTGACAATTTTGATATTTTCCATTTGCTTAAACAGCGCTTTCAAGACAGTGAAATGTATGACCTACTGACCTGTAAAGGTGTATATGCATATGACGATTACTGTTCTGGCGCTCGGTTAAGCGAGGTGAAACTACCTCCAATTGAAGCTTTCTCTAATTCACTCACAAACAGTGAATGCACAGCCGAGGAATATGAGTTTGCCAAGAAGGTGTGGTCTAAGGGGAATTGTAAAAATGGGTGGGATTATTGTAGACTGTACTTGGCCAGTGACGTTTTAACTCTGTTAGACATAGTATGTAATAACATAGACCAAATCTATTCAGAGTTCGGGCTAGATATAGGCTATTATTTTTCCACACTAAAGTTGGTGATGGACTTGATTTTTAAAATTAGTAGGGAGGAAATAGATCTAATCAACGACGTAGATCAACACCTTTTTGTGAAAATATCAATGAGGGGTGGGTATGTTTTTCATGGGGATCGCGTCTTGACAACCGATCCAAACGGAAAAAACACCGGTGCAAAGTCAAATGCAGTGTTCTTGGACATGAACTCATTATACCCCTCGGCAATGTCTCGCTACTCTTTGCCGTGTGGGAACTATCCATGGCTTGAGAATCTTTGTGAGTTCCCCGACATTACCACCGTCAAGGACAATGGGCCACAAGGATGGTTCTTTGAAATTGACGGGCACATTCCATTGGCACATCATGATTCAGTCGGAGATTTTGTTTTTCCCTGTATCAATCGACCAGTGAGCAACGTTCATGAGCATAGAGGCTGGCATGGTTCTTCTACACAGGAAAAAGAAAAATGTGGTATTGAACAAGAATATAGCAGGAGGTAGTTTATTTAAAAAAGAAGAAGATTCAATATTTGAAAGTACTAGCAGCAGCAGCAGCAATGATTTTATAACACCTGTAGCTACTTGTCAAAAGCGAAGACGGATTGATTCATCCTCCAGTGTGCAAAAGGGGAGTGGACATTACACTACATGTTTGCGTTCAAAATAGTTGAAGTTCTGAAACATGTCTATGAAAATATTTTTGAAGCGTGAAATTTAAGTTCCCCAAAAACGCTTTCTAAAGTTGTCTCTGATAGCACATTAAAAAAAGCAAAGGATTATCTAGAGAATTAATCGAGTTACACACTGCAACGGAATCGCTGGCTTCTTGGCAAACAATATCGACAAACTAAAGCCTTTTTCCCTCTGCATATAATGCAAACGGATCTTTTAACTTTAGATGCAATTCAACAGCGTCACAATGCACCCTACAAATATATTCTAGTGGCAATCAGTGTCTTTAGTCGCTATGCCTATGCCATTGCATTACGGTCAAAGAGAGGTGCTGAAGTTGCTCAGACCATTGATAGTATTCTTGAACAGGATTGCTATAGAAAAATTCTATCGGATCGTGGTAGTGAATTTGTTACTCCCCATGGGCAAAAGGTTCTATTGAAATATAATACAACACTTTATCATAGTCACAGCCCGATAAAGGCTGCATTGGCTGAACAATTGATAAGAACGATTCGTCTATTAATTTCAAGATATTGTACGCTGAACAATACATCTGCTCTTATTCAGGATTTAGAAAAAGTCATGCGGATATATAACAATCGATCCCATCGATCATTGTCTAACTCAAGCATGTAGGAAGTCCAACACTGTGAAAATACATTTGCTACTTTTATACAGCAATACTCCAATGGTGAAAAAGAAAAAAGAAATGTGAAGAAGAGATTCGATGTCGGTGATACTGTTCGAATTAATAGAACCACTAATATTTTTGAAAAGGGGAATTATGCATGGAGCACCGAACTTTATAAAGTGTCCAAAATCCTGGACATCGAGCCCACGAAATATCGACTGCGAAATACCTAAGATGTTTTTTTAATATGAACTGCAAAAAGTTATAAACACTAGTGCAATTTATCAAATTGAAAAGATATTAAAGAGTCGTACTCGTAGGGGCCAGAGACAGTCGCTTGTTCGCTGGCTAGGATACAACTCTGATTTTTATTATTGGTTCAGTGCTGAAGATAATAACAATGCCCAATGATTTCTATGTGACTTTCATGTCCAATGTTTCTGATCCTCTCTACAATGACTTGAATAGAACAAGTGATTTTTGGACAAGACTCTCCCCCACCATCAAGTTTGATGGAAAGTATGAAGTGGCTCTTGTCGACTGTATTCTCAAAAATACCTACGACATCCTGGGAAAGGATCGTAAATATGAGATAAAAGTTATACCCTATGATTGGCCGCCACCACCCTCAGGTGATCAAGAAAAAAATTCAAAAAATCAATTGGATGGATTATCCTTATATTGAATTACCCTACGAGGAACTCATCTATAATAATGCTTTTTGTCTTTCTATTAATAAATGAATTTTCGCCCGTAAAAAAGGAGCTTTTCAGTTCAACTATTCAATGGAGGAGGGCATGATCTAGATTAGTCCAGCTACTGCCGGCGAAAAGGTTATTCTCAATGATAACCTAAAGGATGTTCTTGGCTTTAAGCTCAATATAATCAACGGTAAAAGTGCCGGAATTACTAATTTCATTTTTGCTGACTACCCGCCTGCCTTCTCCACGGACACATGTATATTTCTCTACGCTTCATCGGTGGAAACATCTCGGGTTGGTAATTCAAATGTTCTCCTTCTACGAGTTCTTGAACGAAAAACCAATCCAGAACATATTCACCACTACAATATAAAGCATCTTCAGTATATTCCCGTAAACACCTCCTATTTAGAACTCTGTCAGTTAACACTAAGAACTGAATTAGGTGATCCCATAGCAATTTCAAATGGTTTGGCTGTGATTACATGCCATTTTCGACCCATCGTTGAACAACAAGATGTCTAATAGAAAAGTGGTATTCATTTGTCCTGATATTAAGTGCTATGTTAATACTCTTGGCCCAAGACAACAGGGCAATGGAATGAACTATTACAAAGGGCGCTCGTCAATGTCTGGCTATGGTCTTGGCAGTTGGTTTGCTAAGCTGTTTCAATCTTCACTACAACTGGCTAAAAAATATCTTGTACAGGCTGCAACAGATTTTGCATCCTCTACACTATACGATTGGGGCTCTGGCAAGAATTTTAAGAAAAGTGCTACGGAAAATCTTAGGTCCAGTGCGCGAACCCTTGGCGAGAGATTAAAACGAAATAGGAAAGGTTTAAAAAGGTCGAGAAACAATGCATCACTCATCAGTCTCTACTCAGGTCGGAAACGAAAGACATCACCCCTGTCAAAGAAAATAAGGAAAAAGCCGACACGTACTGTAAACAGTAGAAGAAGAAGAAGCCCCAGGAAGAGAAGTGTTAGATCGAAAGTAGACGTCTTTTCTTTGTATGCTATACCTGGTGTATAAGGAGCCTCAGCCCGCTGTCACCATCTTTATGAGCCTATTTGAGATAGAATTTGTTGTTGTGGTGGTCCAGTATGAACACTATGAACAATACTTTTTTCAACAACCCCTCTCTAACAATATTTACATTCGAATTTACCCCCATGACAACTGACGCATGGACATGTGTTCGACATTTATAGATTTGCAAATGAAAGTCCTGGAATCTGATAATACATTGCCAATTCGGACTGATGGAATATCCTATGAAAATTGTATATTACATAATTTATTTCATCAAATCAGTGTCTACATCAATGGCACGCTGGTGAGCACAAGCAACAGTCTCTCAAATTATACAAGCTATATGCAATTCATGCTGATGATACCCAAGTCATACAAGGAGTTGAGAGGCACCTCCAATGGATATGAATATATTACTAATACTGATAGTACAGATACACTTAAAAATGCTACAACTAGTGAATTACATCTAGTTGGAAAAATATATCATGAAATATTTAATATACCCCAATGGCTACCACCCAATGTTAAAGTGGATATAAAACTGACGCTTGCGCCATCCAATTTCATATTGAGAAAAGAACTTGCTGCCAATCCCGATGTAAGTCTCTCCCTAAACTTGGCAATACTTCATGTACGCAAACAACAAGTTGTGAGTTCTGTTGCTTTGGCAGTTGAAAAACTGAGATTCAGTGGAAATAATATTAAACAACTTGTTCCTCATACAATCACCAATCAACGTCATATTGTCATGGGATCACGCACCTTCACCGACTCATCCTTTATCAATGGCAAAATTCTGTCAAATCTCGCTTTGGCATTTGTAAAAAGCGCTAGTGCAATAGGATCGTGGACTGGATGTCCACATAAATTTGAAATGTTTGGACTTTCATCTCTTGTGTGCAAAGTAAACGGTATCCCACTCTACAATCTATCTTTTGATAAATCCTATAAAACATTGTATGAGTTGACCATGCACACCCTAGATCATGATTCGCAACTATTTGAAAATGGTATAACCGAAGAAATGTTTGCTAAAACACATGGTATCATTGTACTATATTTGTCTGGCACGCAGGATATGAGTATAGTACGTATGGGGAGCATGCGTTTAGAGTGTACATTCGCTGACCCTTTGGCTGAGAGTATTGTACAAATCTCATTAAATCAATATGAAACCTATTGGGAAATCACTCCCGAAGGCAGTGTTCTACTAGACTTGGCGCCATGAACAGCAGTCAAATAATCAATGTATTTAATATGGACCCCTAAATGTCCCAGTACAAATCCTATTGTCTGCCCTCGGACTTTCTTGGAAAAATTCAAAGTGGAAACAATACCTTGATTATTGTTAATAGCAGTCCGTCGAATGTGCTGACGAGTCATTGGCTGTGCATCTTTCAAACATTGAAGACGACGATTGAATTTTTTGATCCTCTTGGTTTACCTTATACATTCTACACACCCCCCATCAGCAACTATATTGAGAGCAGTGGGAAAACTATTATTCAAAATCGGAGGCACGATCGGCACGATCTGACGACTAAAAGCTGTGGCTTCCATGCACTACTATATTTTGTGTTCCGATGTCGCGGCTATACTTACACGCAGTTTCTCAACATTTGTGTTGACAATCCACGTCTGAACGACTTTCTAGTGGAAAATATCCTCTCAGACCTGTACAGTATTGATTTCAGTGCGCTAAGAGTAAAATGCTTAAAAAATGTTTGTGAATTTGTTTATTAATAAAATACATATATATATACAACAATGTCTTTAAATCTTCATTTTAGATTTCTTCTTCTTCATCGGTGTATAGGCAACTGTCGTGAACCACTAATGCCTGTAAATCATTTGGTTTCACTGTATTTTGATCTTGATTGAATGCAAAGTCAGGATCACATTTTCTACAGTACAATGTAACTTCACTCTTGTCATATCTCTTTGTATAGTCAATGATACTATTTGCATTCATATTATGAAATTCACGAGTTTCAATCTGACTATTTGAAGCATTATCACATACTGTGTTTTCAAATGGCGAATCACATTCGGTAACTGCCAAATAAAAATCACTTGGTTTATAGTCATAATAGGCAGTGTCGTCGCAACGATGACGAAGAAACCAAATTGTCTTGTTAAGCCCAACAGTTGAATCGTAGACCTGGCTCCTCCTCCCAGAATAATTTAAATCCACGACGATACCAATCTCGTAGAAATAAAATAAAATCACGTTTGGGATTCTTTCCAATCATAGCGGGGTAAGAATTCTCCCACTGATCACATTTATCATAGTGACAATTGGAGCACAGGTGTCCTCTAGGGTGAGAGTCACAAATCTCTTCAAGACATGAATTACAACCTTTAATTTCTACTGCATAGCCTCTATGTAATTTACAAGGATTATATAATTTGCACTTTTCACTATAGTCGTCAATAATTGTACAATGCTCACATTGACTCCAACTGCCAAAAGTGTACATGCATAATGGACATGTATAGAACATTTTTTTTTTGGTTTCCGATGTCAACTCTCTCTCACAGCTAAAACGAAACTGATCGTCCCTGCTGACGGATAAATTCAAGGTGGAGGAATGGGAGAGGAGCAGCTCTGTGAAGTCAACTCTTTCGAATGGTGGGGGAGCCATCTACATTGAATCTATTGGCAATGTTTTCAAAAGTGTATCCACGATATGATTCTGCCTTGTTCTAATTAATACATCAATAAATTGAGTATAAGCATTTGAGTCCCATTCAAAAAGCTTCATACAACAGTCCAATGGGGCGGGGGGAGAATCAGTTTTCATTATAATGTCAAGTGTTCCCCGAGAGAATATCCTTCGTTGAAGAGATAACTCGAGAATATCGTCATCAAAAATCAAATGTTTTTCCATAAACACTAGATTTGATCTAATTCTCTCTCTCTCAAATTTATTCATTTTTTCAATCCTTTCACTCTGACTGCTGACTCTAGACTGATCATGAATCGTTAGCCCTAGCATTCTAACCTGACAAAAAGAAAGAGAACATTTTCGATTTCGAAACAATTTTATTGAATAATTACAACAATAATACTAAGCATGTACAATTAGCGATACGGTTTATTGTCTTCGATATGTTTCACTAATGCTCTTAAAGCACATTGAAATCTATTCACATGTGCTATATCAACTTTTGTGGTGAAGCATAATTGATCCTCCATTTTAAATTTACTCAAGGATATCACATGTCTGCACAAACTTCATCCCATTCCAGACAATACCGTGATCCTATCGTGATTTCCACCGCAATGTTTGGTGCTCTTGTATTATTGCTACCAACTCCAATATCAACTTCTAATAGGGTAAACATTCCACTCATCATCAGCACAAATATATATCCAAATGAGTAAAGTCAAACTGTTCTTCTCACTCCTTTGAATTCTATTCACAGACTAATAAAAACTATAGCAAAAATCTTTTCCTTGATGAAAAATATTTTTCATCAGTGATAATAAGTTTTCTATGAAAAGTAGCAAGTTTTCTACCAAAGAGACGAATTTTTTCTTAGAAGTAACAACTTTTTCGTTTATGATAACAAGTTTTCTGTCAGAAGTATCAAGTTTTCCTTCACTATAACAAATTTTCTCTTCGAAGTAACAATCTTCGAAGAAAAACTATACCAAAAATCTTTTCCTTATATTATTTCCAACCCCCCCCCGCTAATATGTAAGCGACTCTGTGATTGGATTAGAATGTTATATAACCGACTCTCTGATTGGCTTAGAAGGAGACATGTACTTCCTGTTTCCTATTCCTGGATCAAAACATTCCCCCTAGCGTACACCTGGACGAACAACAACAACAACAAATAAATCGACCTTGAAAATACATCAAAGTGAGAAAAATCCTGCTTTTTCATTCACAGCAGTGACAAAACCATAAAAAAATGCATAAATTGCTGTTGACATCCAAGAAACATCCTTCAATTGTTGTTGACATCCAGGAAACATCCATCAAAGTGAGAAAAATCCTGTTTTTTCATTCACAGCAGTGACAAAAACCATAAAAACATACATAAATTGCTATTGGCATCCAAGAAACATCCTTCAATTGTTGTTGACATCCAAGAAACATCCATCAAAGTGAGAAAAATCCAGTTTTTTCATTCACAGCAGTGACAAAAACCATAAAAACATGCATAAATTATAGCCCGTCAGCGTTAGACTAAATTGTAGATGGCAGCAGGGGTGAGGGGTGGGGCTGGTACCCCTTTCCCTACTATCTATCACCAGTTGTTACATTTGAAGGGGAGCCGAACCAGGCAATAACAACCATAGAGTCGTAACTGTGTCTCCTTATCTCCGCCTCAAGAAATATGAGTAAGGAGCAAGTGCTACTTGTTTCAGTCTCCAGAGCCTTATAAATCACAGCGTCGGAGTAATTTCTACTGTAGAAACCTTAATTAAAAATGAAACCCTTGGGTTCATGTAAAAAGGTGGTATGTAAAACTTTTAAGCACGCCACTTTGAAAGCTGCTGAGACTTCTGCTGAGTTCCTATTGTAATTTCTGTTCTTTTTTTAAGTTCTACTTGATAACTGAATGCAATTTCTGCACATCTAAGAATTTATTTTTTATCAACTATAGTGTCTGTTATCTTTATGCTTGATTTGATTGTTAGTTTTAATATAATTGTGTTTTAAGTATGTTTATTCCTTCATAGTAATGTTTATTCAGTTTATGTTGGAATTATAAAATGATGTTACCTCTGCTTGTCTTAGGTTTGATTCGGATCTTTATGTTTGTTTGAAAAATATCTCCTTTGCAAACCGTTTTTTTTATTAAATATATTTCTTATACTGTTTTTCCCAGACTCCTAACAGCTCTAAATCAAAACATCTGAATTAGTCTGTTAAAATGCTAAAAAGACAGTTCATTTTCAACTTCACAGTGTTCCATGTTGAAATTTTTGAGTTTTTAAATCATTGAAACAGTATTGGCCTCAAGGAATTCAAGGAAACAGTGCAGTACCAGTTCACAAATGCAAAGCCATTTACCAGTCCGCAAGTGAAGTAGCACACCAATCCCACTAAAATACAAATTCATTAAAAAAAAGAAAATTCTTCCAAGACAATTTGTTCCTTATCAAATTCGTTTCAGGTTTGACTTATCGGTTCTATCTAATTTTGAACGTAAATTTCAAAATAGTTTTTTTTTGTGTAGTTTTAAGAAAACATTTTTAAAAAGAAGATACAGGGTTTATATCAAAAGAAATAAACACAATTAACAACAAACCGAGATTTTATAAAGTTGTACGGGTAGCCTTTTACAAATCCCTATACACACATTTCACTACCAGTCATCCTATCCCCCCCCCCAAAGAAAAAGAAAGACAAAATGAGTTAATAAAAATAAAAGAAATAAATTTAAAATTTCAATATACATTCATGACCTAACTTAATGTCAAAGACACAAAACAAATAATCAATCATCTAATCTAACTCCTCATCCCTCCTAAAAAAAAATAAACACTTAAATATTACAGTCAATCGAGAGAATATTTGCCCATCAGGGGTTGAAGTTCATATTTAGAACTTCAATTTAAGAAAACAAAAAGAATAAAATTTTACTGTTTGAAGTGGATTTTATTAAGACTGGGATAAAACCAAAAAAGATCCCAGAGAAGATCCTGAGAGGTGGAAAAAAGTCAAGCTTAAGTTTGTCATTAAACACATCATCACAAATACATTAAAATTGTGGTTTGCCTCCATCGCCTACGTCCAACACAAAATAAACGGAAACAATAGTATAGAGATTAAAGGTGTAAAAAAAATAGCTGACGTTTAAATCAAAACTGTCAATTCTCAAGAAACAAATTCTGAAAACCAAAAAGAAAAAAAATATCAACTTACAAAGGTGCTTAAACAATTTTAAAACTGACTAACCTTTGCTTTATTGTTAAAATGCGAAAATATTTGTGGGCGTCAAATTTGATAAGATAAAGAATAAATAAAGCTATCATATCAGAAGCTAATAAGATTGTATTTTTGGTTGTGAAATCATTAACAAAAATTTTGTGTGTTTCTCTTAATTCCAATGTAACATAATTTTTCATTCCTATGAAATAGTTCAATTACATGTTATATTGACTGTCTTTTTTTCTCAAAGAGTTATAGTGCTTCCTGACCAGGGCCGTATCCAGGATTTTGTGGGGGGGGGAGATTAAAATAACCTATAAAAATGCATCAAAATGTGCTTTTATGCATTTTATTGCGTATTTACGAGTCGGAGAGACATATCGAGGGGAGTTTCAAACCCCCTAGCTCCTCCCCTGAATACAGCCTTGCTCCTGACCCCAAATAGTTTAGGATATTAATGATCTTCTTCCATTTCTTGACCTTGATTCCCACTCTCTTTTGTTTGCAGACGACAGTAATTTATTTGTGGTTGCTAGTGATCTGCCCTCTACTGTTGCTAAGGCTCAGTCACTGCTCAACCATGTGCGTGATTCGTGTGAGCAGAACGAGATGCTGTTGACCAGCTCTAAGAGTATAATTATTCATTTTCGAACCCGATACCACATGTCTGAACCTTCCAATCAATCCTTGTTTTTATGGTACTAATATAATTCCCCAGTACTCTCGTGTTAAGCTTCTTGGTGTGTACGTTGATTGTTTTCTTTCTTTCAAAACTCATATTTCCTATACACGTTCTATAATTTCTCGTCAAGTGTCTATGCTTCATCGTGCCAATCAACTTCTTCATCCCGAGGCAATACTTTCTCTTTACTATGCATTTGTTCTTAATTATCTTTCTTACTGTTGCACTGTATGGGGCAAAGCTAAGCATTCTTCCCTTCAGAAACTCTGAACAACACAGAATGGAGTGGTGAAAGCAACTTTTCGCCTTCCCTGATTCTATCCTACAACTTATCTTTAGAGTGATACGGGTCTAGATGCCTTAGGTGTGGTCATCAAGAAGCAGAACCTAAAACTGGCTCATCGAGCCTTTAGTTTCTCGCTTCCACTGAACATAATGTCCTACTTCGATCGAGCATCAACACGCAAGTGACAGACTTTGCTTCGGAGCTCTGTTCACCAATTATGGCTGCCTAAAAGGGTATCCTCAGTGGCTCAGAGGTCACCAACTTATAGAGGAATTACTCTTTAGAGCTCTATTCCCAGTGAACTTTCTCTTATTAAAAAATCTTCTTCACTTTGCAGAAAAATATTCTCTAAGCCTTGAAGTTTTTTTTTTTTTTTTTTTTTTTTTTTATTAATTTTGCTTTATCTATTTTTTCCGCTTTATATTATCTAGTTTTTTTTTCTTATTGTGTTGGATCAGATTGGAGCCCCGTTTTCAATATTCTTATTAATGGTTTGGGATTTAAATAAAATACAGGAGATTTCAGTTTGGAGAAAATCAAGTCTAATGTAATTGTGCAGCAGTTGTTTGTTTTTTGTTTCTTTTGTTGATTTTTCTCGTATTGTGGTTATTGTTGTATTTTTTCTTCTCTGATTTGTTTTGTGTGGGTTTTGTGATTGATATGAGGTCCTCCACAAGCTATGCTTCTTGGGACTTCTAGTGCCTAAGTTTACTTATGTAATTATTTTAGTAATTAATAAATTGAATTGAAATTGAATTAAATTGATTTGCAAAACGGATTCCAAGGTATCCTTAAGCTTATATGCCAGGCTTGAGCCGTTTGAGGGTTGCCCGTTCAAATAGTTCTTAGAGTAAATGTAAGGGCGTAATTTGATTGTTTTTCCAGCTCTAGGATGCATTTGTCGGTCTTGAATTATGTGCTGTTTTTATTCAGAATTTCACAACTAAATCGTATGAAATAAAGGAAACGGATCTGTAAAATATTAAAAAGATCAACTGGGAAGTATCAGTCTGGGCCCCCGGACTCATATTTTTTTGGCCCCATGGAATACTAACGTTGGTATTACCATCTGGTTTGAAATTGAGAAGCTCTTCAACTGAGGTCATATTTTGTTTAAGAATATTCTTACACTGTAATTTCACTTTTACAGTCAAAACAGTTACTTTAAATCCCATAAAATCAGCTGCTATTTGAATCAGCTGCTCACCCCTGGTTTTGAAAATCTTTTTACTTTTAATAGAGACCGTCATGATCATAATACAAGAATAGCTGATAACTTAACTCATGAGTTTAGGAGCACCAATCAAGCATCTTCTGTGATTCGCCATTATGGTCCCCATATTTGGAATATATTGCCCGAGTGTGTGAAAAATGCGCCTAGTCTTCCGGCTTTCAAGTCACGGGCAGAGAAGTTTCTTTTGTCTCGTGAGTGAATTTGATGTCAAGCCCACTCCAGGTTGTCCTTATATTTAAGGTATTTCCCTGATTTTCTTTGCTCTTATTCTTTTTTTTTTCATCTTCTTCTTGTCTTTTCCTCTTTCTCTTTTTCCTTTATTCCTTCATCAGTTGAGTTTCTTGTGTGTGGAGTAGCTCGGTATGAATGTGGTTTTAATTAGTTGAGAGTGATAACCTCGCTTGTCCTTTCAAGCTTATTGCCTTTCTTCGCAGGCGAAAGGCAAATAGTGTTTGTTTTCTTTTTTAATAAATGTATATCTCATTTCATAAAAACCAAATTTGTTCGAAATTAAACACTATTATGGACAACTTACTTTGTGGGTTTTGCTTCTGGACTTATATCCATGTTAAATTAAAATAAAAAATCAGTTTTAAGCAATATAAGACACAAATATTATAAGACGGTTTAAGATATAAAAAAGTATAATAGAAAGGATGTGGCATTTTCCCCGGTTCATGAAAATCTGACACAATAAGAAGACAAGTCATCAAGCTAAGATTAGAACAATGCAAATCACTGAAATGACAGTAACCACTCATGATTCTTAAGCGTGGGTACTTCAAAATACTGGGCATATGTCTTAAATATTTCCCAAAGTAATTGTCTAAAGATATTTTAAGGCGCTAATTTGACTGCTCGCATATCAAACAATAAACTGAATCTAGTTCCATCCCACTCTCTAGGGTCATAATTAAAGACAGGTGAAATTGACTAGACTATCGGTTTACAGTTGAGGTTTGACAGATTGTTAATATTATTAATTTTGGCCACCCATGTGGGACCAAGCAAAAAGAAAGTCATCAAGTGTGGTAAGAGGTTGTAAGAAGAAATTAGAATTATCGTACGAGGAAGAATAACAAAGCTTTTGCATCTTCTCACTTAGCAAAGAGTTATGTCCTACCAAAAAATCTTTTGTGTCCTAATGGTAAACAGTGACTTGTCGCAAATGGTCACAAGAAAGCTCTTTGTGGTGTAATATAAAAATTTTGCCCTTCTCAAGGAACTAGACCTATTTTGGGTCATTCAAATATGTCTTTCAATACTCTTTGTACCCTCCCAATGCTCTATGCCTTTCAATGCCCAAGGTACCCCAAAAACCTAACATGGAAACTGATCAAAATTTCAAGATTGTAATGAAAACAGTTAGAAGTCTTAATTAGGTTTTCTAGGGACTTTAGATCGGTTTAGACCCATTGGTTAGGAGCGAGTGATAGTAGAAGATTTGGGAAAAGATCTATCAGTTGTAATGTAAAATTTTAATGCTATTTTCAAGGTATTATACTTAGTAGAGGCCGTTCAACTATGCCTTCTAACGTCATTTGTGCCTCCAGGCCTCCAGAATCCTAACTTGGAATCGAATCAGAAATTTCAATATTTTGATCAAAACGCAGAAATCTTAATAAGGGTTTCCACGGACAACGGAACTCGTTTACACCCAGAACCAAGAAGCGTGAATTATAGGAATAATTTAAAAACAAAGGTATCATAGATAAATTCTTTTGAAATGTTGATATTTTGTACCCTTTGTTTGATTAGAGTCGCGTAATATTTTGAATTTTTTGTTTCGAGGGCCTAGAGTGGAATCGTTCGCTCTGTGACCTCTCATTTAGTTTCATGGTATTCCATGATTTTTGAAGCTGCCAATCAATAGTTGTTAGTAACAAACAGTAAGTAAGGAGCGACTTGGTCCAATAGCGACGGAAATTTACGAAAACATTTGGCTTTTTATGGTAATTCAAGATCTGTAAAAATTCGCTAAAATGAATTGGTTTTTTTTTGTAATTCAAGATATGGAAAAATTATCAGGTTTAAATTTACCCACGAAAAGATACGAGCCTGAGAAAATTCCGGTGAATTTACAAAAGGAAGAGACACCCCCCTCCCAAAAAGAGATTTTGAAGGAAATTAGACCATCAAACAGCATATCACACAATCTTAATGCAAATCTGTCTAACTGCAATCTATAAAAATGTAGTAATGTACGATTTTTTTAGATGACTGATTATGAATACATCTCTGTTTCTTAGTCCTCCCCCTCCACCTCCAGGGTTTATGATATCAAAGCAGCAGTCCTGATGAATTCGGTGATTTGGTACAAACTGTAAATTATAAATAAAATGGAAACTTAAAATTGTCGTGACATCAAAATTAGCGAAGTCCATGCAAAATTAACAACTAATATAGACATTTACTGTAAAGTTTCATTTCATTAAGTTGATTCCCTTGATATTTGATAGTAGTAAAATTTTTCCCTGATTAATTTGAAACCTCGAGCCGGAAGTCCTTGAACTGAGGCAATTAATTCATGAAAAATAATTCGAAAGATTGATCCCTTTGAAATCCGTCCTTCTAGCTTATGCTAAGGAAAACCCAATACAGAAAGAAAATAAAAGAAAAATTACTTTACAATACAACCGAATAAAGGGCTAGAAAAGTTCCAAAATACTGTTTTCCAACCACTCGAAATAGCAGGGGCTATATTAGAAACCTGGTTGGGTGTTAATTTGATTGAAATGGAAGGTTCGAAAAATTAAAAATGAAGGTGGAAATTGTAAATTGACCTGTCATTAAGCTCCATCGGCTCCAATGACTTCGACACGTTTTGCGTCCCACAATGAACGTCTCATCTAACAGATACTTCTAATTGAACCCTGATCAACATGCCGTAAAAGAAAAGAAGGGCAATTTAAAAATTAGTGGTTGCTCATTAGGCTACATCTGGAGCCTTTTGGAGGTTTTCTCCTATTCGACTACAAATAGGACAAGTAATGGCTAAAGTTCACCAAAAAATTAGATCAACGCTGAACATCATGCGGGACCCTCGTTCAGGAGCTTCGTTTGGATGGCGGGTGAGGTGAAAACGCCTGATCCGACTGCAACCACCAGTATAAAAGTTTGATTCATTAGTACTTTCAGAGGCAACGCTATAGCGTTGCCTATAGTAAAGGCAATACAGCTCCAATGTTTTATTATTCATTATTATTATTATTATTGAAAAACGAATATAATTAAAAAAAAAAAAAACTATTATACAACGACTAACGCTAGAGACTCGCCTCTCATAACAATTTACTTATTATTTTATATTAGTCATATTAAATAAATTAAATAAAAAAAACAAGTTTTTTAAACTGAAAGTAAGGAGCGACATTAAAACTTAAAAAGAACAGAAATTATTCCATATATGAAAGGGACTGTCCCCTCCTCAGCGTCTCGCTCTTTACGCTAAAGTTTTTTGTTGTTTTAAAAAATAAAGTTGTGAGACAGAGTCAAACTTCAGCGTAAAGAGCTAGGCGTTGAGGAGGGGACAGTCCCTTTCATATACGGAATAATTTCTGTTCGTTTTAAGTTTTAGTGTCGCTCCTTGCTTTCAGTTTAAAAAACTTGTTTTTTTTATTTAATTCTTGAACGTTTTTAAATAAATTCAGGTTTTGATCTTGGCTCACCGTACATGAATAATTAAAACAAAATTTTCATATTAATTTGCTTTTATTTAGTTAAATGGCTTTTTCGAAACTTGTTTAATTTTATTTACGAACGTTTTTATTAGTAATAAATATACGTAACTTACGAATTAACTTACGTAACGAACTTCTATATTCATATATTTTTAATTTGTTTATTAGGGGGTTCGCCCCCTATTTAATACCTTGCTCTCTAAGCGAAAGTTCGAATTTTGTTCCAATTCTTTAAAAATGACCGCTTAATCACAAAGCCCGTTAATTAGAATAAATAGCTCTTATGAAAGTACTAAAAAATCTTTGGCTTAAAGAGCGAGGTATTGACTACGGGGTGAACCCAATCATATATGTAATATTTTCTGTTCATTTAAAGTTTCGATGTTTCTGCTATTGCAGTTGAAATACTTGTTTTTTTATATATTAAATTTCTGATCTTTTTTTAAATAATGCTGGGAAGTCCAACGTCCCCTTCATAGCAATGTCCCTTCCCCCATGAAAACTTCCCTCATGGAAATATCCTCCCACATAACCCCCGACCCCCCCCCCTCCCCACTACCAGGAAAAATCTCCCCTGAAAACGTCTGTATACTTCCAAATAACCAATACTATATGTTAACATTGGGTAAAGTTCATAACTTTCAGCCCTCCCCCTGGGAATTTCGGGGAATTAAGTCATCCTCAAAAACATAGTTATTAGATTTTTTTCGAACATGTTGAACAAAATGGCTATCTCAAAATTTTGATCAGGTGACTTTGGGAAAAAATGAGCGTGGGAGGGGGCCTAGTTGCCCTCCATTTTTTTTGGTCACTTAAAAAGGGCATTAGAACTTTTAATTTCCATTCCAATAAGCCCTCCCACGATATTCTAGGACAACTGGGTCGATACGATCACCCCTGGGGAACAAAACAAAAAAAAAACAAATAAACACGCACCCGTGACCTTTCTTCTGGCAAAAAATGCAAAATTCCACATTTTTGTAGATGGGAGCTTGAAACCTCTACAATAGGGTTCTCTGATACGCTGAATATTCGCTGAATATACGCTGAATACGCTGAATGATTTTCATTAAGGTTCTATAACTTTTAGGGGGTTTTTCCTCATTTTTTCGAAAATCAGCCAAATTTTCTCAGGCGCCTAACTTTTTATGGGTAGAATTAAGCTTGATGAAACTTATATATTTGAAATCAGCATTAAAATTTTATTCTTTTGATGTATCTATTTGTATCAAAATACCATTTTCTAGAGTTTCGGTTACCATTGAGCCGGGTCGCTCCTTACTTACAGTTCGTTACCACGAACTGTTTGACAATCATAGCAAAAACATACAACAAGTAATAATATAAATGAATAAATAGATCTTAAAGCGAGTAATGCTTAGATTGAATATGAAAATCAAGCTTAAGAAAAAAAATATTTTGCTATTGAAGTAGAAGTAAAACTTAAAACGAACAGAAATTAAATAAACAATCAATGCAAACAAGCGTATAATAGATATTAACGTAAATTAATAAATAAATCTTAAAACGAGTGAAACTTAAATTGAATATGCAAATCAAGCTTGAAACGAACAAAAATCACTACAAACAAGAGTTTGGGCTCCTTCTCTCACTGTAAAAGTCTGAAACCTACTGCATCATTGGCGCTTTACTGAAAACGAATTGTATTACAAATATTTTCTTTTGTACTTAACATTGAAAATAAACAATAAAATTATAGTAACATTTTGAACTGATGAGATTTCAGCAATTAATATCATTATACATCAAATATTAAGTTTAATTTATTAGCTCTTTTTAAAGTTATTAATGACGAATATAGTTTCCCAACAAACAAGTGTTTGGATACTGTCTATTTTCCTAACTGTAAATAAAAACAAAAAGCCTATTGCGTCATTGGTGCTTCACTGAAAAGGAATTATATTACAAATATTTTCTTTTCCAGTTCTTACAGCATTGAAAATAAAAATAAAATTACAGTGAAATAAATTCTTGAACTAATGGATCTTTCAACAATTAATATCATTATACGTCAAATATTCAATTTAATGTTGTTTATACTTTCCAAGACTGTTCAAGACGCATATAATTTTCAGTAAAGTGCCATTGACGTAGTAGGTTTTAGAATTTTACAGTGAGAGAGGGGGGTCTTACCCAAACTCTTGTTTGTGGTGATTTTTGTTCGTTTCAAGCTTGATTTGCATGTTCAATTTAAGTTTCACTCGTTTTAAGATTTATTTATTAATTTACATTAATGTTTATTATACGCTTGTTTTCATTGATTGTTTATTTAATTTCTGTTCGTTTAAAGAGTAGGAAGGGCATAATGACTCCCGATTACATATACTTTATGAATTATTTTACGGTTTTGTTCAATGAGAATGAAAAAACAGCGATTCTTCTCACTTTGATGCATTTTCTTGTTGTAGTGATTATAACGGGTCAATGAAACCTCTTTAAAGGTCGAGTTGTTGTTGTTCGACTAGGTGCAATGACTCAGGAGTGAAATTTGCACATGCGCATTAACGGGGGAGAGATGTATTGATCTTGGACTCAAGGGGGAAGTGGATTACTGAAAAATTGATTTACATAATCGGTGGGGGAATGTATTGATCCACAAAAGGGGAATTTATTTGTTGTTTCTGAGGGGAATTATTGATCCACAAAAGGTGAATTTATTTGTTGTTTCTAAGGGGAATTATTGATTCACGAAAGGGGAATTAGAAATGACATCACTTGTTTCCTAGGAATTATACGGGACTCTAAAGAGATAGAAATTCTATTTTTAAATAGGGCTTCTCTGATCTTTAGGTCAGAGCGATAAATTGATATTCTATCGAAACCATAATAGTGTAGCTAGGAACATCTTAGAGATGAAGAGATTAACGCGGGATTTTTTACCTGGGAATTCCAAATGTGACAGCGCAGGGATGCCAAAACAAAAGGAACACGCAGAAATTACATTTAGGGATTATTTGGGTGAAACCGTTTGAGATATTTTAGAAGATTATTTAGGCAAAACAGATTGAGACATTTTAGAAGATGATTTGGGCGAAACCGTTTGAGACATTTTAGAAGATGATTTTAGAAGATGATTTAGAAGATGATTTGGGGTGAACCTCTGTGGTCGTTATAATACACAAGTTCCATTTGAACAGTGATGTGAGGTCCCCTACCCCAAACCCAAAGGGCCCCTGGGCCCCCAAAGAGCCCCCGGGCCCCCAAAGAGCCCCCCTTCCCATTTTTAATACTTTTTTGCATGCTTGAGACATAGAAGGGCCAAACCCCCTCCCTACAAATTTTTGAGGCCCCCCATTTTTTTATACTTTTTTAAAGTTTTTTTTACTTATTTTTGCGTGCTTGAGACATAGAAGGGCCCAACCCCGTCCCTACAACTTTTTGGGCCCCTTCCCCCCATTCTTTGATTATAGTTTTTCTAAGTTTTTTTTAATTTTTTAGCATGATATTTTTACAACTGTTTTTTACATGTCTTCGAATGAGATAAAATATACTTAAAACATAAACAATTCACATTTAATAATAGTACAATTTGTTAGAATGATAACAATTTATCTGTTAGAGGTAATAAGTTTTCTGTCAATGATACCAAATTTTTCTTAGAAGTAACTATTTTTCATTATGGTAACAAGTTCTCTGGCAGAAGTAGCAAGATTTCCTTAACACTAACAAATTTTCTCTTCGAAGTATCAACATTTTCCATTAATACTAAAAAACTTTTACTTAAATCTATCAAATTTTTCTTAGAAGTATAATTTTTTCCACTTCATGATAAAAAGTTTTCAGTCAAAAGTAGCAAGTTTTCCTTAACACTAACAAATTTTCTCATCAAAGTAACAATTTTTTCCTTGACACTAACAGAGTTTTAGATACAGCTATCAAATTTCTCTTAGAAGTAACAAATTTTACCTTGATACTAACAAACTTTTACTTAACACTATCAAATTTCTCTTAGAAGTAACAATTTTTCGTCAGTGAAA
Organism: Artemia sp. Qi Xiang Cuo; assembly: GCF_049724085.1. Lineage (NCBI taxonomy): Eukaryota > Metazoa > Arthropoda > Branchiopoda > Anostraca > Artemiidae > Artemia > Artemia sp. Qi Xiang Cuo. Next base: position 16,636,584 of record NC_142801.1, read on the forward strand.
ACAAATTTTCTGTATAAAGTAGCAAGTTTTCTGCCAAAGATACCAATTTTTTCTTAGAAGTAACAACTCTTTCGTTTATAATAACAAGTTTTCTGTCAGAAGTAGCAAGTTTTCCTTTCACATAACAAATTTTCTCATCAAATTAACAATTTTTCCTTAACACTAACAGAGTTTTAGTAGCACTAACAAATTTTCTCATCGAATCAACAACGTTTTCCTCAATACTAAATAAATTTTACTTAAAAATATCAAATTTTTCTTAGAAGCATAATTTTTTTCCGTTCATGATAAAGTTTTCAGTCAAAATTAGCAAGTTTTCCCTAACACTAAAAAATTTTCTAATCAAAGTAATAATTTTTTCCTTAACACTAACAGAGTTTTAGTTACAACTATCAAATTTCTCTTAGAAGTAACAATTTTTCGTCAGTGATAACAAATTTTCTGTTAGAGCTAACAAGTTTTATGTCAAAGATACCAAATTTTTCTAAGAAGTAACAATTTTTTCGTTTAGGATAGCAAGTTTTCTGTCAGAAGTAGCAAGTTTTCCTTTCACACTAACAAATTTTCTCTTCGAAGTAACAACTTTTTCCTCAATACTAACAAACTTTTACTTAACACTATCAAATATCTCTTAGAAGTAACAATTTTTTTCGTTTATGATAAAAAGTTTTCCGAGAAAAGTAGCAAGTTTTCCTTAACATTAACAAATTTTCTCATCAAAGCAACAATTTTTTCCTTGACACTAACAGAGTTGTAGTTACAACTATGAAATTTCTCTTAGAAGTAACAATTTTTGTCAGTTATAACAAATTTTCTGCTAGAACTAACAAGTTTTCTGTCAAAGATACCAAATTTTTATTAGAAGTAAGAATTTTTTTCCATTCATGATAAAAAGTTTTCAGTCAAAAGTAACAAGTTTTCTTTTCACACTAACAAATTTTCTCTTCGGAGTAACAACTTTTTCCTCAATACTAACAAACTTCTACTTAATACTATCAATTTTTTTTTAGAAGTAACAATTTTTCATTTATGATAACAAGTTTTCTGTCAAAAGTAGCAAGTTTTTCTTAACACTAACAAATTCTCTCATCAAAGTAACAATTTTTTCCTTAACACAAACAGAGTTTTAGTTACAACTATCAAATTTCTCTTAGAAGTAACAATTTTTCGTCAGTTATAATAAATTTTCTGCTAGAACTAACAAGTTTTCTACCAAAGATACCAAATTTTTCTTAGAAGTAACAATTTTTTTCCGTTCATGATAAAAAGTTTTCAGTCAGAAGTGGCAGGTTTTTCTTTCACACTAACAAATTTTCTCTTCGAAGTAACAACTTTTCCCTCGAAACTAACAAAATTCTACTTACAACTATCAAATTTCACTTAGAAGTAACAATTTTTTGTCTGTGATAACAAATTCTCTGGTAGAACTAAAAAGTTTTCTGTCAAAGATACCAAATTTTTCTTTGAAGTAACAATTTTTTCGTTTATGATATCAAGTTCTCGGTGAACAGTAGCAAGTTTTCCTTAACACTAAAAAATTTTCTTGTCAAAGTAACAATTTTTTCCTTAACACTAACATTGTTTTAGTTACAACAATCAAATTTTTCTTAGAAGTAACAATTTTTCGTCAGTTATAACAAATTTTCTGCTAGAACTAACAAGTTTTCTACCAAAGATACCAAGTTTTTCTTAGAAGTAACAATTTTTTTCCGTTCATGATAAAAAGTTTTCAGTCAGAAGTAGCAAGTTTTCCTTTCACACCAACCAATTTTCTCTTCGAAGTAACAACTTTTCCCTCAATACTAACAAACTTCTACTTAAAACTATCAAATTTTTCTTAGAAGTGACAATTTTTTGTCAGTGATAACAAATTTTCTGGTAGAACTAACAAGTTTTCTGTCAAAGATACCAAATTTTTCTTAGAAGTAACAATTTTTTCGTTTATGATAGCAAGTTTTCTGTCAGAATTAGCAAGTTCTCGGTCAACAGTAGCAAGTTTTCCTTAACACTAGAAAATTTTCTCGTCAAAGTAACAATTTTTTCCTTAACACTAACAGAGTTTTAGTTACAACAATCAAATTTCTCTTAGAAGTAACAATTTTTCGTCAGTTATAACAAATTTTCTGCTAGAACTAACAAGTTTTCTACCAAAGATACCAAGTTTTTCTTAGAAGTAACAATTTTTTTTCCGTTCATGATAAAAAGTTTTCAGTCAGAAGTAGCAAGTTTTCCTTTTACACTAACAAATTTTCTCTTCGAAGTAACAATTTTTTTCTTTAATACTAACCAACTTTTACTGAATACTATCAAATTTTTCTTAAGAGTAACAATTTTTTCGTTTATGATAGCAAGTTCTCGGTCAGAAGTAGCAAGTTTTCCTTTCACATTAACAAATTTTCTCTTCGAACTAACAACTTTTTTCTCAGTACTAACAAATTTTTACTTAATACTATCAAATTTTTCTTAGAAGTAACAGTTTTTTCATTTATGATAAAAAGTTTTCTGTCAAAAGTAGCAAGTTTTCCTTAACACTATCAAATTTTCTCATCAAAGTAACAATTTTTTCCTTAACACTAACAGAATTTTAGTTATAACTATCAAATTTCTCTTAGAAGTAACAATTTTTCGTCAGTGATAACAAATTTTCTGCTAAATAACAAGTTTTCTGTCAAAGATACCAAATTTTTCTTAGAAGTAACAATTTTTTTGATTATGATAGCAAGTTTTCTGTGAGAAGTAGCAAGTTTTCCTTTCAAAGTAACAAATTTTCTCATCGAAGTAACAACTTTTTCCTCAATACTAACAAACTTCTACTTAAAACTATCAAATTTTTCATAGAAGTAACAATTTTACGTTTATGATAACAAGTTTTCTGTTAGAAGTAGCAAGCTAACAACTTTTCTCGTCTATGATAATAAGTTTTCTGTCAAAGATACCATATTTTTCTTGAAGTAATACTAACAAATTTTCTCATAGAAGTAACAATTGTTCGTGAGTGATAGCAAGTTTTCTGTTAGAAGTAGCCATATTTCTGTAAGAAGTAGCAAGTTTTATGTCAAAGATACCAAATTTTTCTTATAAGTAACAATTGTATCGTTTATGATTGTAAGTTTTCTGTCAGAGATACCATATATTCCTTAGAAGTAACACTAACAAATTTTCTCATCGAATTCACAATTTTTCATCAGTGATAATAAGTTTTCTAGAAAAAGTAGCAAGCCTTCTGCCAAAGATACCAATTTTTTTAGAAGTAACAACTTTTTCGTTTATGATAACAAGTTTTCGGTCAAAAGAATCAAGTTTTCCTTAACACTAAAAAATGTTTTTCTCGAAATAACAACTTTTTCCTCAATACCAACAAACTTCTACTTAAAACTATCAAATTTCTCTTAGAAGTAACAATTTTTCATCAGCGATAATCAGTTTTCTATAAAAAGTAGCAAGTTTTCTACCAAAGAGACCAATTTTTTCTTAGAAGTAACAACTTTTTCGTTTATGATAACAAGTTTTCTGTCAGAAGTATCAAGTTTTCCTTCACTATAACAAATTTTCTCTTCAAAGTAACAAGTTTTTCCTCAATACCAACAAACTTCTGCTTAAAACTATCAAATATCACTTAGAAGTGACATTTTTTTCGTCAGTGATAACAAGTTTTCTGTAAGAAGTATCAAGTTCCCTGTCAAAGATACCAAATTTTTCTTAGAAATAACAATTTATTCATTTATGATAACAAGTTTTTTGTTAGAAGTAACAATTTTTCCTTAACAATAACAAATCTTCTCATCAAAGTAACAATTTAACTTAACCTAACCTAACTGAACCTATTCTAATCTAACCTAACTTAATCTAGCCTAATCTAACCTAACCTAACCATACTCGTAGAAAAAATTGCTATTTTTACTGGACAACTTTCTAGTTTTTAGTCATGTTATCTGTGACTATAAATTTTTGCTTTTAAAATAAAATTTGTTATATTTGACGGATGAGTTATTAAAAAAAATTTTACTGTTAAGAAAATACTTGTTATTTCTAGGAGAAATTTAATGTTAAGCAAAAGTTTGTTAGTATTAAGGAAGAATGTTGTTACTTCGATGATAAAATTTGTTAGTGTTAAGGAAAAATTGCTACTTCTGTCAAAAAAGTTGTTATCACAATCACAAAATTGTTACTTCTATGAAAAATTTGGTAACTTTGGTAGAAAACTTGTTACTTTTTACAGAAAACGTGTCATCACTGACGAAAAAATTGTTACTTCTAAGAGAAATTTGATGGTGTTAAGAAAAAGTTTGTTAGTATTAATGTAAAAGTTGCTACCTCGAGGAGAAAATTTTTTAGTGTTAAGGAAAAATTGCTACTTCTAACAGAAAATGTGTTATCATAAACGAAGAAATTGTTATTTCTAAGAAAAATTTGGTATTCTTGACATTGAACTTGCTACTTCTTACGGAAAACTTTTTATCACTGACGAAAAAATTGTTACTTCTATGACATATTTGATAGTTTTAAGTAGAAGTTTGTTAGTATTGAGGAAAAAGTTGTTACTTCGAAGAGAAAATTTTTTATAGTGAAGGAAAACTTGATACTTCTGACAGAAAACTTGTTATCATAAACGTAAAAATTGTTACTTCTAAGAAACTTTTGGAATCTTTGGCAGAAAACTTGCTTCTTCTTACAGAAAATTTGTTATCACTGATTAAAAATTTTTACTTCTAAGAGAAATTTGATAGTTGTAACTAAAACTATGTTAGTGTTAAGGAAAAAAATTTTACTTTGATGAGAAAATGTTATTGTTAAGGAAAACTTACTACTTCTAGCAGAAAACTTTTTATCATTAACTGAAAAAAAATTATATTTCTAAGACAAATTCGATATTTTTAACTAAAAGTTTGTTAGTATTGAGGAAAAAGTTGTTACTTCGAAGAGAAAATTTGTTAGTGTTAAAGAAAACTTGCTACTTTTGACAGAAAACTTGTTATCATAAACGAAAAAATTGTTAATTCTAAGAAAAATTTGGAATCTTTGACAGAAAACTTGCTACTTCTTACAGAAAACTTGTTATCACTGACGAAAAATAGTTACTTCTAAGAGAAATTTGATAATGTTAAGTAAAAGTTTGTTGGTATTAAGGAAAAATTGTTACTTTGATGAGAAAATTTGTTACTGTTAAAGAAAAATTGTTACTTCTAACAGAAAACTTGCTATCATAAGCGAAGAAATTGTTATTTCTAAGAAAAACTTGGTATCTTTGACAGGGAACTTGATACTTCTTACAGAAAACTTGTTATCACTGACAAAAAAATTGTTACTTCTAAGAGATATTTGATAGTTTTAAGTAAAAGTTTGTTGGTACTGAGGAAAAACTTGTTACTTCGAAGAGAAAATTTGTTATAGTGAAGGAAAACTTGATACTTCTGACAGAAAACTTGTTATCATAAACGAAAAAGTTGTTACTTCTAAGAAAAAATTGGTCTCTTTGGTAGAAAACTTGCTACTTTTCATAGAAAACTTATTATCACTGATGAAAAATTGTTACTTTTAAGAGAAATTTGATAGTTTTAAGTAGAAGTTTTTTGGTATTGAGGAAAAAGTTGTTACTTCGAGAAGAACATTTTTTAGTGTTAAGGAAAACTTGATTCTTCTGATAGAAAATTTGTTATCATAAACGAAAAAGTTGTTACTTCTAAGAAAAAATTGGTATCTTTGGCAGAAAGCTTGCTACTTTTTATAGAAAATTTATTATCACTGATGAAAAATTGTTTCTTCGATGAGAAAATTTTTTAGTGTTAATTCTAAGAAAAATATGGTATCTTTGACAGAAAACTTATTATCATAGACGAAAAAGTTGTTACTTCTAATAATAATTTGGTATCTTTGACATAAAACTTGCTACTTCTTACAGAAAACTTGCTAATTCTTACAGAAAACTTGTTATCACTGACGAAAAATTTTTACTTAAATAAGAAAATTTGTTAGTGTTACTTCGAGAAAAATCTGGTATCTTTGACAGAAAACCTATTATCATAGACGAAAAAAGTTGTTAACTTGCTACTTTTGACAGAAAACTTGTTATCATAAACGTAAAAATTGTTACTTCAATGAAAAATTTGATAGTTTTAAGTAAAAGTTTGTTAGTAATGAGGAAAAAGTTGTTACTTTGAAAAAAAAATTTGTTAGTGTCATAGGAAAACTAGTTACTTCTCACCGAAAATTTGTTATCCTAAAGGAAAAAATTGTTGCATCTAAGAAAAATTTGGTATCTTTGACAGAAAACTTGTTAGTTCTAGCAGAAATTTTTTTTTATAACTGACGAAAAATTTTTACTTCTAAGAGAAATTTGATAGTTGTAACTAAAATTCTGTTAGTTTTAAGGAAAAAATTATTACTTTGATGAGAAAATTTGTTTGTGTTAAGGAAAACTTGCTACTTTTGACCGAGAACTTGCTATCATAAACAAAAAAATTGTTACTTCTAAGAAAAATTTGATAGTATTTAGTAAAAGTTTGTTAGTATTGAGGAAAAAATTGTTACTTCGAAGAGAAAATTTGTTAGTGTGAAAGGAAAACTTGCTACTTTTGACTGAAAACTTTTTATCATGAATGGAAAAAAAATTCTTACTTCAAAGAAAGATTTGGTATCTTTGACAGAAAACTTGCTAGTTCTCCCAGAAAATTTGTTACCACTGACAAATAATTGTTACTTCTAAGAGAAATTTGATAGTTGTAAGTAGAAGTTTGTTAGTGTTGAGGGAAAAGTTGTTACTTCGAAGAGAAAATTTGTTAGTATGAAAGGAAAACTTGCTACTTCTGACTGAAATCTTTTTATCGTTAACGGAAAAAATTGTTACTTCTAAGAAAAATTTGGTATCTTTGGTAGAAAACTTGTTAGTTCTAGCAGAAAATTTGTTATAACTGACGGAAAATTGTTACTTTTAAGTGAATTTTGATAGTTGTAACTAAAACTCTGTTAGTGTTAAAGAAAAAAATGTTACTTTGATGAGAAAATTTGTTAGTGTTAAGGAATACTTGCTACTTCTGACAGAAAACTTGTTATCATAAATGAAAAAATTGTTACTTCTAAGAAAAATTTGATACTATTAAGTAGAATTTTTTTAGTATTGAGGAAAAGGTTGTTACTTCGAAGAGAAAATTTGTTAGTGTGAAAGGAAAACTTGCTACTTTTGACTGAAAACTTTTTAGCATGAATAGAAAAAAAATTCACTTCTAAGAAAAATTTGGTATCTTTGACAGAAAACTTGTTAATTCTAGCAGAAAATTTGTTATAACTGACGAAAATTGTTACTTCTAAGAGAAATTTGATAGTTGTAACTAAAACTCTGTTAGTGTTAAGGAAAAAATTGTTACTTTGATGAGAAAATTTGTTAGTATTGAGAAAAACTTGCTACTTTTGACTGAAAACTTTTTATCATCAACGAAAAAAATTGTTACTTCTAAGAAAAATTTGATAGTGTTAAGTAAAAGTTTGTTAGTATTGAGGAAAAAGTTGTTACTTCGAAGAGAAAATTTTTTAGTGTGAAAGGAAAATTGCTACTTCTGACAGAAAACTTGCAATCCTAAACGAAAAAATGTTACTTCTAAGAAAAATTTGGAAAAAATTACAAAAAATTTGTTATTTCTAACAGAAAATTTGTTATCACTGACGAAAAATTGTTACTTCTAAGAGAAATTTGATAGTGTTATGTAAAAGTTTGTTAGTATTAAGGTAAAAGTTGTTACTTCTAAGAGAAATTTGATAGCTGTAACTAAAACTCTGTTAGTGTTAAGGAAAAAATTGTTACTTTGACGAGAAAATTTGTTAATTTTAAGGAAAACTTACTACTTTTGACTGAAAACTTTTTATCATGAACGGAAAAAATTATACTTCTAAGAAAACTTTGATAGTTTTAAGTAAAAGTTTTTTGGTATTGAGGAAAAAGTTGTTACTTCGAGAAGAACATATTTTAGTGTTAAGGAAAACTTGATACTTCTGACAAAAAACTTGTTATCATAAACGAAAAAGTTGTTACTTCTAAGAAACAATTGATACCTTTGGCAGAAAGCTTGCTACTTTTTATAGACAACTTATTATGACTGATGAAAAATTGTTACTTCGAAGAGAAAATTTGTTAGTGTTAATTCTAAGAAAAATATGGTATCTTTGACAGAAAACTTATTATCATAGACGAAAAAGTTGTTACTTATAAGAATAATTTGGTATCTTTGACATAAAACTTGCTACTTCTTACAGAAAACTTGCTACTTCTTACAGAAAACTTGTTATCACTGACGAAAAATTGTTACTTCGATGAGAAAATTTGTTAGTGTTACTTCGAGAAAAATATGGTATCTTTGACTGAAAACTTATTATCATAGACGAAAAAAGTTGTTAACTTGCTACTTTTGACAGAAAACTTGTTATCATAAACGTAAAAATTGTTACTTCAATGAAAAATTTGATAGTTTTAAGTAGAAGTTTGATAGTATTAAGGAAAAAGTTGTTACTTCGATGAGAAAATTTGTTAGTGTGAAAGGAAAACTTGCTACTTTTCACAGAAAACTTGCTATCCTAAAGGAAAAAATTATTACTTCTAAGAAAAATTTGGTATCTTTGACGGAAAACTTGTTAGTTCTAACAGAATTTTTTTTTAACTGACGAAAAATTGTTACTTCTAAGAGAAATTTGATAGTTGTAACTAAAACTCTGTTAGTGTTCAGGAAAAAATTATTACTTTGATGAGAAAATTTGTTAGTGTTAAGGAAAACTTGCTGCTTTTGACCGAGAACTTGCTATCATAAACGAAAAAAATTGTTACTTCTAAGAAAAATTTGATAGTATTTAGTAAAAGTTTGTTAGTATTGAGGAAAAAATTGTTACTTCGAAGAGAAAATTTGTTAGTGTGAAAGGAAAACTTGCTACTTTTGACTGAAAACTTTTTATCATGAATGGAAAAAAAATTCTTACTTCAAAGAAAGATTTGGTATATTTGACCGAAAAATTTCTAGTTCTAACAGAAAATTTGTTACCACTGACAAACAATTGTTACTTCTAAGAGAAATTTGATAGTTGTAAGTAGAAGTTTGTTAGTGTTGAGGGAAAAAATGTTACTTCGAAGAGAAAATTTGTTAGTATGAAAGGAAAACTTGCTACTTCTGACTGAAAACTTTTTATCATGAACGGAAAAAAATTTTTACTTCTATGAAAAATTTGGTATCTTTGGTAGAAAACTTGTTAGTTCTAGCAGAAAATTTGTTATAACTGACGGAAAATTGTTACTTTTAAGAGAAATTTGATAGTTAGTGTTAAAGAGAAATTAGTGTTAAAGAAAAAATTGTTACTTCGATGAGAAAATTTGTTAGTGTTAAGGAATACTTGCTACTTCTGACAGAAAACTTGTTATCATAAATGAAAAAATTGTTACTTCTAAGAAAAATTTGATACTATTAAGTAGAATTTTTTTAGTATTGAGGAAAAGGTTGTTACTTCGAAGAGAAAATTTGTTAGTGTCAAAGTCAAACTTGCTACTTTTGACTGAAAACTATGTAGCATGAATAGAAAAAAGTTTTACTTCTAAAAAAAATTTGGTATCTTTGACAGAAAACTTGTTAATTCTAGCAGAAAATTTGTTATAACTGACGAAAATTGTTACTTCTAAGAGAAATTTGATAGTTGTAACTAAAACTCTGTTAGTGTTAAGGAAAAAATTGTTACTTTGATGAGAAAATTTGTCAGTGTTAAGGAAAACTTGCTACTTTTGACTGAAAACTTTTTATCATCAACGAAAAAATTGTTACTTCTAAGAAAAATTTGATAGTGTTAAGTAAAAGTTAGTATTGAGGAAAAAGTTGTTACTTCGAAGAGAAAATTTGTTAGTGTGAAAGGAAAACTTGCTACTTCTGACAAAAAACTTGCTATCCTAAACGAAAAAATTGTTAATTCTAAGAAAAATTTGATATCTTTTACAAAAAACTTGTTAGTTCTAACAGAAAATTTGTTATCACTGACGAAAAATTGTTACTTCTAAGAGAAATTTGATAGTGTTAGGTAAAAGTTTGTTAGTATTAAGGTAAAAGTTGTTACTTCTAAGAGAAATTTGATAGCTGTAACTAAAACTCTGTTAGTGTTAAGGAAAAAAATTGTTACTTTGATGAAAAAATTTGTTAGTGTTAAGGAAAACTTGCTACTTTTGACTGAATACTTTTTATCATGAACGGAGAAAAATTATACTTCTAAAAAAATTTGATAGTTTTAAGTAAAAGTTTGTTAGTATTAATTGAAAATGTTGATACTTCGAAGAGAAAATTTGTTAGTGTTAAGGAAATCTTGCTACTTCTGCCAGAGAACTTGTTATCATAATGAAATATTATTACTTCTAAGAACAATTTGGTATTATTGACAGAAAACTTATTACTTCTAACAGATAAATTGTTATCATTCTAACAAATTGTACAAATATTAAATGTGAATCTTTTATGTTTTAAGTATATTTTATCTCATTCGAAGACATGTAAAAAAAAAAGTTTAAAAAAAATTCATGTTAAAAAAAAAATTTAAAAAAAACTTAAAAAAAGTATAATAAAAAAATGGGGGGAGGGGGCCCAAAAAGTTGTAGGGAGGGCGGTGGGCCTTTCTATTTCTCAAGCACGCAAAAATAAGTAAAAAACAAACTTTAAAAAAGTATAAAAAAAATTGGGGGGGGGGGGGGGGCAAAAAGTTGTAGGGACGGGGTTGGGCCCTTCTATGTCTCAAGCACGCAAAAAAAAGTATTAAGAAAATGGGGAGGAGGGCTTTTTGGGGGCCCGGGGGCCTTTGGGGGCCCGGGGGTCTTCGGGGGTCCAGGGGCCTTTGGGGGCCCGTGGGGGGGGCTTTTGGGGGCCCGAGGGCCCGGTGGCCCTTTGGGGTTGGGGTAGGGGACCTCAGAACACTATTCAAATGGAACTTGTGTATTATAACGACCACAGAGGTTCACCCCAAATCATCTTCTAAATCATCTTCTGAAGTCATCTTCTAAAATGTCTCAAACTGTTTCGCCTAAATCATCTTCTAAAATGTCTCAAACGGTTTCGACTAAAATCACCTTCTAAAATGTCTCAAACGGTTTCACCCAAATAATCCCTAAACGTAATTTCTGCGTGTTCCTTTTGTTTTGGCATCCCGGCGCTGTCACATTTGAAATTCCCAGGAAAAAATTCCCGCGTTAATCTCTTCATCTCTAAGATGTTCCTAGCTACACTATTATGGTTTAGATAGAATATCAATTTATCGCTCTGACCTAAATGTCAGAGAAGCCATATTTAAAAATAGAATTTCTATCTCTTTAGAGTCCCGTATAATTCCTAGGAAACAAGTGATGTCATTTCTAATTCCCTTTCGTGAATCAATAATTCCCCTTAGAAACAACAAATAAATTCCCCTTTCGTGAATCAATAATTCCCCTTAGAAACAACAAATAAATTCCCCTTTCGTGGATCAATACATTCCCCCACCGATTATGTAAATCAATTTCTCAGAAATCCACTTCCTTCTCGAGTCCTAGATCAATACATCTCTCCCCCGTTAATGTGCATATGCAAACTTCACTCCGGAGTCATTACACCTAGACGAACAACAACAAATTAATTGACCTTGAAAGAGGTGTCATTGACCCGTTAGAATCAATAAACCATGAAAATACATCAGTGAGAAAAATCCTGTTTTTTCATTCTCAGTGACAAAAACCATAAAAACATGCATAAATTATGTTCGTACGGGACTTTTAAGTTTCATTTATACTTCAATAGGAATTTTTTTTTCGCTTTAAGCTTGATTTTCATATTCAATCTAAGTATTACTCGCTTTAAGATCTATTTATTCATTTATATTATTACTTGTTGCATGTTTTTGCTATGATCGTTTATTTAATTTCTGTTCGTTTTGGGTTTCATTTATTCTTTAATAGTAATTTCTGGTCGTTTTGAGTTTGAATTTTAAGAGGTATTTACGTCTGCTGAGCTTAAGTTTAAAATGGCCTTTACTTTTCTTTGAAAAACTTATTTTTCGGAGAGCAAGTGAGACTGAAGAGAGTTAGAGAGGATGAGTAGATTGAAAGAAACCAAGGAGAGCAAGAGAGACCGAGGAGAAAAACGGAGAACGAGAGCAAGAGAGTGACGGAGACCGAGAGTTTGAGAGACGGAAAGCAAGAGAGACAGAGAGTGAAAGATTTTTATAGCACAAGTTTTCAATTTATCTGTTGACATTCTTAATTTGTTGTGCTCTTCTTGGTTGAAAGAAAACGGAAGATTTGTGCAAGCGGTTCGAAAAACAAAATCAAGAATTTTACAATTCTGAATTTCTCCGTAATTGGGATAGTTGTCTTAAACTAATTACTAAAGAATTTCTTTTTATAGATAATCCCAGAGGTAGTTATTGATGCCGTCTGCATCAGAGTGCAAAAACGAGAACACATAAGCCGTGGGTCATTTAATTGCTTATAAATAATTTTTAAATTATTTTAAATTACTATAATCCCATTCAATATGAAATTTGATATTAAACTAATTAATGTAAATATTTATGTATACTAAGCATTATTTTACACATAGAAGTACTTCCACACTTAACAAAATGCTATCATGTGACATTTTTTCTTTGTGTTCCACGCGAAAAGCAGAAGTTCAGTTTTCACGCGTCAATATAAGGATGCAAATAACTTTTTGCAATGGATACATAAACTTTGTGTAGCTTATTGCAATTAATTGTAATTAATTTTTTAGTAAAAGCAGTCTCTGTGATAGCCTGTGATTTACTAATCGTCATTCGAGCAGTAGAATTAGTCTTGCGTAAAGAATTTATAAATTGAACAAAACTGTCAAAAGACTAAAGTGTAATGGTCTAGCTTCACGTCTATGTGCACCTGTGTTGTTCCCATTATCCCAAAAATTTTATAGTTGAAAATAAAAAAGAATCTTTAGAGTCAAAAATCCTACAGCTCCATAGCCTGTTTTTGAATTCATCATTTTTAATTCATCCTGATAGATCAATAGACTGAAAGTTTTCTATCTAGAAACGAACAAATAGCGGTTGATTCAGCTCTGAAGCACCATAATCAAATAGTTAATTTAACAGGATTTAATAAACCCCTTTGAATGCAATTCAGCAATCACAATTGCCTTTTGAAAGCTAGGAGTTGCAAAAGCCAGTTACAATAAGCCATTGGACGCAAGAATAAAGTCAACATTGCTGCCAATAGAACAGTTTTGAATCTAAAAAGACTAATTTTCCTCTCCCCAAGAATAAAAATGTTAGGGGATCGATTAAAATTGCAGTATTGGCCTCCTCTAATATTTTATGATTTTTTTCCAAATCAGATTTTGGCACTCCAAATTTACTTGAAATGAAATAAATGCTTTGGGCTACCTTATCAAAAGTTAAGTGTTTTTATACAATATTATAGCATTCATTGCATGATTAAACCCACTAACATTTGTTGATTACTAATCTTTTAAAATTACAAGGATTCACGAAAAAAAAATTAAGGTTTTTCTTTAGTAAGTGCTTATCTTTGTTCATTTTTCTCGCCACCTATTTTTTGCATCTACTACTACTACTACTACTACTACTACTACTAACAACTCACCGCAGCACCAAGCCGCCTGAGGCCAACACAGCTACGCACGTTCCTCCTCCATCCGAATATATTCAAAGCCTCCCTTTTTACACCCTCCCACGAAGTTCTCATTTCCTTTAAATCTTTCTTTATGACATCCTCCCACCCCAGACGAAGACGACCTGCTTTCCGTTTAGCCCTAGACGGTTGTTCGAAAAGAACAATCTTTGGCAATCTGTCATCCTTCATCCGTACAACGTGCCCTAACCATCTCAAATTTTCTTTCACTATAGCCCTAGAGTGGTATGAAACCACATTTTTCGTAGAGCCTATTGTTTGAAATACGGTCAGTCATCCGGGTACCCAGAACAATCCTTATGCAATTTCTCTGGAATACATCTAGCAGATCTTCATCCGGTTTTCGAAGCACCCATGCTTCAGAGCCATATTTGACTTCTGTCATCACTGTAGCTTTTAATATTCTTTCTTCTTTTAATATTCTAATCTTGGTTTGCAGACTTATCTTCTTACTCTTCCGAACTTTTTTTAATCGTGAAAAAACACTCTGAGCCTTGACTATACTACTTTTAACATCTTCACTGCTCCCACCATCTTTACTAATAATACTACCAAGGTAAGTGAAGCTGCCCACTTGAACAATCCTTTCATTACCCAACGTCACCTTTTCATCTTCACTTATTCCTAGCCTTAGTCACTTAGTCTTCTTAACATTAATTTTCAAACCTATTCTAGCACCCTGAACTTGCAAAAACCTCTAAAAGTTCATTCATTTTGCTCATACTTTCCTCTAGGATGCTTAAATCATCAGCATATTCTAAGTCAAGGAGACTTTTTCCTCCCCATTTGATTCCGTGGTCTCCCATTGCCTTTACTGTGCTCCTTAATACAAAACCCATCAAAATAATTCATATAAAGGGAGATAAACACAGCCCTGCTTATCTCCTGATTTAATACAAAACCAGCTGCTAACCTCATTTTCTACCTTAACCGCGGCCGTGCTATTCTTGTACATAGCACTAATACCTTTAATGTATTTTTCTTGTATACCATACAAGGATGAAATCTTTTCTAAAGCTCTTCTATCAAACAGTCCGTGGTAACGAACTGTAAGTAAGGAGCGACCGAGCTCAATGGTAACCGAAACTCTAAAAAACGGAATTTTGATACCAATAGATACATCAAAAGAATCATATTTTAATTCTGATTTCAAATATATAAGTTTCATCAAGTTTAATCTTATCTATCAAAAGTTACGCGCCTGAGAAAATTTGGCGGATTTTCGAAAAAAGGGGGAAAGACCCCCTAAAAATTATAGAAACCTAATGAAAATCACAGCATCATATTCAGCGTATCAGAGAACCCTACTTTAGAGGTTTCAAGCTCCTATCTACAAAAATGTGGAATTTTACATTTTTTGCCATAATAAATATCACGGATGCGTTTTTTTTTTTTTTTTTTTTTTTCCAGGGGTGATCGTTTAGAACCAGTGGTATTAGAATATAGTAGGAGGGCTCATTGGAATGAGAAATAGAATTTATTTTGGCCCTTTAATAGAACCAAAAAATGGAGGGCAACTAGGCCCCCTCCCACGCTCATTTTTTTCCCAAAGTCATCGCATCAAAATTTTGAGATAGCCATTTTTTTCAGCATGGTCGAAAATATTATAACTATGTCTTTTAGGATGACTTAATGCCTCGAAGCCCCCAGGAGGAGGGCTGAAAGTTATGAACTTTGCCCAATGTTAACATATAGTATTGGTTATTGGGACCCGGCTCAATGGTAACCGAAACTCTAGAAAACGGTATTTTGATACAAATAGATACATCAAAAGAATCGAATTTAAATGCTGATTTCAAATATATAAGTTTCATCAAGTTTAATCCTACCCATCAAAAGTTACGCGCCTGAGAAAATTTGGCTGATTTTTTAAAAAAGGGGGAAAGACCCTCTAAAAGCTATAGAACCTGAATGAAAACCAGACCATCATATTCCGCCTATAAGAGAACCCTAATGTGGTGATTTCAAGCTCCTATCAACAAAACTGTGGAATTTTGCATTTTTGCCAGAAGAAAGATCACTGATGCGTTTTTATTTGTTTATTTTCCCCAAGGGTGATCGTATCGATCCAGTGGTCCTAGAATATCGGGGGGAGGCTCATTGGAATGGAAATTAAAAGTTCTAGTTCCCTTTTTAAGTGACCAAAAAAAATAGAGGGCGACTAGGCCCCCTCCCACGCTCATTTTTTTCCCAAAGTCACTTGATCCAAATTTTGAGATAGCCATTTTGTTCAGCATGTTCGAAAATATTATAAGTATATCTTTTAGGATGACTTAATCCCCCGAATTTCCCGGGAGGAGGGCTGAAAGTTATGAACGTTACCCAATGTCAAACAGTTCGTGGTAACGAACTGTAAGTAAGGAGCGACCCGGCTCAATGGTAACCAAAACTCTAGAAAACGGGTTTTTGGTACAAATAGATACATCAAAGGAATCAGATTTCAATGTTGATTTCAAATATATATTTTTCATCAAGTTTAGTGCTACCCATCAAAAGTTAAGCGCCTGAGAAAATTTGGCTGATTTTCAAAAAAAGGGGAAAAGGCCCTCTAAAAGTTATAGAACCTTAATGAAAATCACACCATCATATTCAGCGTATCAGAGAACCCTATTGTAGAGGTTTCAAGCTCCTATCTACAAAAATGTGGAATTTTGTATTTTTGCAAGAAGAAAGATCACGGATGCGTGTTTATTTGTTTTTTTGTTTGTTTTTTTCCCCCAGGGGTGATCGTATCGACCCAGTGGTCCTAGAATATCGTGGGAGGCTTCATTGGAACGGAAATTAAAAGTTCTAGTGCCCTTTTTAAGTGACCAAAAAAAATGGAGGGCAACTAGGCCCCCAACCACGCTCATTTTTTTCCAAAGTCACCCGATCAAAATTTTGAGATAACCAATTTGTTCAGCATGGTCGAAAATATGATAATTATGTCTTTTAGGATGACTTAATCCCCCGAAGTCCCCGGGGTGAGGGCTCAAAGTTATGAACTTTAGCCAATGTTAACATATAGTATTGATTATTGGGAAGTATACAGAAGTTTTCAGGAGGGCTTTTTCTGGTAGTGGGGGGTGGGGTGGGGGGGTGTTTCGGGGTTTATGTTGGAGGATCTGTCCATGATGGAAGTTTTCATGGGGGAAGGGAAATTGCCATGAAGGGGGCGCCGGACTTGCCAGCATTATTTATTGGTTATTGGGAAATATACAGACATTTTCAGGAAGGATTTTTTTCTAGTGGAGGGGGCTGGATGAGGGGGTCACTCGAGCGAATCTTTCCGTTGAGGATGTTTCTTTGGTATAAGGGACATTTCTATGAAGGGGGCGCCGGATTTCCAAGCATTATTTAAAAAACGATTAGAAATTAAATTAAAAAAAAAACGTTTTTTTCAACTGAAAATAAGAAGCAACATTAGAGCTTAAAACGAACAGAAATTATAACGTATATGAGGGGGTTCTCCCTCAATCCAATACCTCACTCTTTACGCTACAGTTTTTTTAGTGCTTTCAAAAGAGCTATCTATTCTAATTAAACGGTCTTTGTGATTCAGGGGTTTGTGAATTAAATTTTTTTTTACTTTTAACGAAAAGAGCGTGGTATTGACTAAGGGGAGAACCCCCTCATATACGTAATAACATATTCGTAATAAAAAAAACAAGCGATACGGCTCAATAGTAAACGAAACTTTTAAAAACGGAATTTTGATGTCAATAAATGTACCAAAAGAATGGGTTTATAATGCTGATTCTAAATATATAAATTTTATTAAGTTTAGTATTACTCATCAAAGGCTAAGAGCCTGAGAAAATTTACCCGATTTTTTAAAGAGGGGGGAAAAATCCCCTACAAGTGAAAGAATTTTAATGAAAATCACACCGTCAGATTCAGCGTATACGAAAACCCTATTACATAGGTTTCAAGCTCATATCTGCAAAAATCTGCAACTTTGTATTTTTTGCCAGAAGAAAAATTATACGAATATAGAAGTTAGTTACGTAACTTAATTTGTAAATTACGTCATAACCAAATTTAGAGACATCCATTTAGCAAAAGAAAAGTAAAATTTTTATGCAAATTTTGTTTACTTATTCAATGACGGTGAGCCAAAATAAAAGCTGCATTAACTAAAAAACGTTCAGAAATTAAATAAAAAACAGGTTTTTTCAACTGAAAGTAAGGAGCGAGATTAAAACTTAAAACGAACAGAAATTATTCCGTATATGAAAGGGGCTTTCCCCTCCTCAACGCCTCGCTCTTTACGCTAAAGTTTGACTCTGTCTCACAACTTTATTTTTTGAAACAATAAAAAAACCTGTTTTAAAAAACCTGTTTTTTTTTATTTAATCTATCAACAGAATCGAAGGCTTACTCATAATCTATAAAACTAACGACCAAAGTTGTTTGACAGCTCAGGCACTTCTCAATTATTAACCTAAGAGTGAAAATTTGGTCGACGCATCCTCTATCTTTTCTAAAACCGCACTGTTCTTCTCTTAAAACTTTTTTTTCTGTGAGGTAACCCGTCACTTTGGAACAAGTTTTGATAAATCGATTATTTTATTGCATTTTTGGCATTTTCTTTTAAATTAATGTATGTAATTTATGGTCATTTCTTATCAATTGTTCTTTTAGAGATTGAAGTTTGTATATTCACGCATATACGCAGGAATTTATTAAGAGGGTGGGGATGATAACAAATTCTTTGAAACATAAAAATTGTTGTCTTTTTGTCTTGTTGAGGCGTCTTTTCGTCACAGTCACGTTTTGTCACGTGAGACAGAATTTTATAACAAAAATTACTCTACCTTTAAATTGTATAAAACAAAGTTACTGTGAAAGAAAGGCTTTTTATCTTACACTGAAATTAAAATAAACCAAAGTGAATAATTTGGCTGCATTACCAATATCTGTCCTCAATAAAATACTATAGAACTAAAACCAAGAAGAACGTAACTCACTATACAAAAAAAAATAGCTTGATAAAAGTTGGATTTTTATTGCATTTTTTTTTAGTTTTGTTTTATTTCGTTAAGGACAGATAATAATTTTTATGTTATCAAACTTTTTGATTCGGTTTCAATTCAATCATTTTCTTCAGAAAATGCCATTCTACATAACTTCTGCTTTATCTTACGTTGTTGTTGTTTGTTTGTTTTTTAACTTTTATTGTTTTTTTCAGTTTTTACTAAAATTATAGCGTTATCAAAAGTTGACATATTTTTATTCTTAGATCGTTTTTTTTTTTTTTACTGTCAAGGCCATAATGTTTCATATTTTGTACAATGTTGTTGAATATTATTTCTAGCAGCAAATGAATAAATCCCCCCCAAAAAAATACCAGATGAAATACTTTTACCACATCGATATCTAACTATGATATTTCAAGCATATCATTCTGTTCAAACCGTAGTCAAACTTCTGTGACACACTTTTTTTTGTCATTTTAGACCTAAATTTGTGATTGTATTTTTAATATAACATTTGACTAATAGTAGCGTTGAAAAAACAGTTTTGCTACATTTATAAATAGATGAACGCAAAAAACACCACTTGCCCAAGCAAATTTGACTTAACTTCGACAATTGCATCTTAATCACTTAATCCCCTTAGTCTAAAGCCTACTACATCATTTGCGCTTTACTGAAAGCGAATTATGTCATGAATATTTTTTTGTACTTATTAAATTAAAAATAAAAATTACTTTGAAAAAAAAAATTTCAATCGTGGAATCTTCAGCAACTAACATCATTATATATTAAATATTCGGTTTAATTTTATTCATTCTCTCTAGGGACTGTTAAAGATGCGTATAGTTTTCAATCAGTAGGTCTTAACCTCTTAACCTTTTACCATTAGGGGAGGGGGGAGGGGCAGCAGCCAAACTCTTGTTTGTAGCAATTTTTGTTCGTTTTAAATTTTATTTGAACATTCAATTTAAGTTTTACTCATTTTAAAATTTATTTATTAGATCATATTAGTACCTGCTGTATGAATGTTTGCTATGATTGCTTATTCAATTTCTGTTCATTTTGGAATTCATTTATTCTTTAGTACTAGTTTCTGGTCGTTTGAGTTTCAATTATTAGAAGAATTTATTTCTCCTAGTCTTAAGTTTAATAAGGTTTTTTACTTTTCTTTGAAAAACATCGTTTTCGGAAAGTTTTTTTAAAATTACATGGTTAAACGATCAGAGATTTAAAACAGATAAATAATTTTCAAGAAAACGTATGGTTATTCTATAACTTACATCCAAATCTCTTGTGTATCTTTGCTTCACGAACAGACCTTTGAAATAAAGTGGAGAAATACTAGCACAACAGTAGTAAAAGAGATGTTGTTTTATTTTCTAAATGGTAAAAATAGATACATTGATTTCTATCCCAAGACTACAGACTACTGATTGTCAGGGTCTATTTCTCACAAGTTGTGTAATAAAAACGTTTGATTTCTAAGCCTAGCTTGTTCCTCGCAAATTTTACTTTTTTGCTTTGCTGAGAAGGGGGGGGGGGAGAGACTTCTTTGGGACAATGGCAGATGCTTTCTAGACAAACTTATGCCTTACAATAAATTCTGTAGAAACGGGGGTGCTAATTTTTCTTCTGTAAAAGAGGAGTCATTATTTTATACTAAATTTTTTCTTCTTTTTAAGGAAAATTATGAGAAATGCCCTCCTCTTCCCAGTAAGAGCTAGGGTTAATGATGTAACTCCTATGCAACGTCTGGAGATGGCTGGCCCATCCAGAGCCACCCACATCCGTTCCAGACCAGCACTGCCTGCCCAAGTTTCATCTGCGCAGGTAGCAATACAGCCTGCTAGAAAATTAAAGAGAGAGTTGATGGATGCTCATAACGACACTGATGCACAAGATTGTGAGGTCGCCCCATATCAAACATTGCCGGGCCCCTCAGAACCAATGCAAGGCGAGAATGTGGCCCCTTCAGCCCCCAACATGCAAGCTGAAAATTTAAATGTAAGTTTCTTTATTTTTATTTTTCACTAAAGATTTTTTCTCACAAAGGAAATATAATACTCTCCTTTGAATCATGTAAAGTGCATGCATCCAGCGGCTGGATTCCAGCCTGCTGAATTCTCTTGAATTAGGTTAGCGAAGCCAAAAAGGCACAATATTCCGGTCATAATTTCCAAGAGTAAGTAGCAAAATCTTTGCGATATTGTTTCTCAATTAAAAATTGCTTTATTAACGAATGGTTCATCTTGCCACTACAGATATCATAAAAACAACTTTCTATCAGAATGAGTTGTGAATCATGACAGGAGATAGCCTGAAAGGGATAGGCTATCCATTTCAAACCAAGTGAACCCGGTTTTTTTCCAAAGCAGATAAAGAGTATTAATGTGAAATTTTTGGGGGGGTTGTTTGAACAAAATCAAAATCTAATATGTCTTGTTTAGATTGTAAATATCTTATATCAAGTTGGAAATTGGAACTTTCAGGATATATAGAGCGCGGAACAGTGAATTAACCAAATGCTACTATAGGCATGCTGCTTCTAGTACTACTACTACTACTAAGCGTGTTTTTAATACGACGTAAATAATAATCCAATTTTAATAATAGGGCGATTTAGACACTTTAAAAATAATCTATTTTCTTTTATAGATTGCATTGGTTCCATATTCTCAGTCTCCCCCTCATCAGTTGAAGAAGAAGAAACAAGTCATGAACTTATTGACGCGCCTATGGAGTTTCATGCCATTCAGAACAATGAAACATCACCTATCAACGAATGGCATGGTATTGTTAACTCTATTGAAATACCTTCTAATATTGACGATTTATTAACTAATTATTTTAATGTAGATAATAGGACAGTTGAGCAAGGCAATGTAGCTAGTTCAGAGGGGGACTTGCTATTGCTAAGTCCAAATACATACAAATTTTATATGATTTTACCAATGAGTTAACTGAGAACCCGCCCCCCTTTGATTTAATACACACAGTTTCACTTCAAACAAATTAATTGATGCCATTTTATTTACATAGCCCTATTTTTGAACAAAGTGGGGGTGGAGGGGGGGTAATAAACAAGATGGGGAGGGTACCAATATACAATTTACAACACTAGCAGATTTTCATCAATCAAATTCAATATTAAATACAATAGTCATCTATACTGCAACCTTTGGGGATCCATTTAATACACTTAAGGGGGGAATTTTATATTTGACCCTATAAATATTGTTCATGTATATGTAGAAAAAATTCGTGCACTGTTCGAAAACCAGATTCAGTTGTGGGGGGGGGTAGGGACTCTGTTAAGGCTTCAATTGTTTTAAAGATATTTTATTTGAACGAGGGCAAAAGCGAGATGTACGATCATTAAGTACATACCGAGATGTTAGTGGTCAATCCTCATTTGGAAAATTATGAAATAGTTTTTATGCAGTGGATAGACCACATTATTACGCATCTCGAAAATTATAATGAAAATGGTAGTGGGTCTGTAGCTTTATTTATTAAAAATTTAAGCGTTAATATTTGTAAATTTAAAAAAGATTTTATTTTAAGAGGGGAGCATAGGGATAAGTGTACTGTTTTAAAATATCATCCAGGTTTAGAGGGTTGTCAGGGCGTTCAACGTTTAGGGAAGAATAACTACCTTACGGGAAGCTATGACGTTGATAGATTCCAGGATGAGAATTTGAGAAAAACTTACCAGAAACCGTTGAATATGAAACTGAAGATTTAATATTTGAGACTGTAAAAAATGGTTGAAATAATTGTAGGAAAATAGTTTCTGAAGCTACTAATGCGACTCTTGGGAATGAGTCAGAAATACAGCCAGCAATATTAGTGAAAATGCTTTGAGTTTAGTAAAGAGAAGGAAGAGGGCGTGAAGAAAAATTTATTTCAGTGACAGATCATAAAAAAAGAGGAATATAAGAAAACTGGAGAAAGTATTAAAGTAAGAATTAGGGAGACGTGATTACAGCCAGTAGGCACAATAGTAAAATACGGTACTGGCATATAACAGATTAAGAGGGAACAGTCAATCTCGACTTTTACCAGTTTTAGATACGAAATGGGTCAAAATTAGAGATAAGCTAGTGAAAACTAAATTTTCAATTTGCAAAAACTGTTTTTTTTAAACAGTCCCAGCATCCTCACTTCAACGAAGTTCAATCAGGACGGATACAAATTTTTATTCTGTCAAAAGAAAGTTTGATTTCTTTTAATCATCTTATATCAAATAGTTCAGAGACTTGTTCAAACTAATTCTCGGCAACAATATATCCAACCTTATTCCTTTTTTTACTCTTAGTAGATTCAGATTTTTCAAATTCTTATGGGGCTAAATTAGTGATTAGATTTTTCAATTTGTGTTGTTTCGATAATTTTCTGTACCAGAAGTGGAGAAAGTCAGTGTCTCAATATAGATCCAATAGTTTTTGGAGAGGGTGTGTTCAAATCACAAAAAAGTACATTTTTGGGCAACATCATTGAACCAATCTAAGGGGTAAATTTTATTTTATAAAGGGGAGACTTATTTCCTTCTAATTACACGTTTCAAGAATTTAATCAGGGTAAAGTCTACCCTTTGCAATTTGTGCATACGTTTCCTAATATGTTAAATCATTTAGCCATTATGAGTACTACGATGATAATTTTTATGTTTATACAATTGTTATACCCCTTACAACACCGATTGAGACAGGAATTGGGATAGTAGTGCCACGCAGGGTCCAACTAGCCTTAGAGGTTGTTATCTTAAAATGACTGGAAACGACAGCTTATGACTTGTGGATTTAGGGCCTTTTGTTTTCTTGAAAATCCTTTGAAATAGACCATCAACAATAGTTTTGATTACAAAATCTCACCTGTTCTTTAAAAGCTTTATTATGACGTCTTTATGCACTCTGTAAGGTGCAATGACACCAATTGTAGATAGTTCCTTAGATTCAGCGAGTGTTATAGCCAATTTTGAAGCCAAAAGTGCTTCGGCATAGTTTTGGATGTTGCTAAAAAAAGAGGCAAATAGAGCAAGATAATACGAGACATGTTATTTTTGGGTACTTGTATGATATACCACTCAAGAAATGAAGTTAGGTTATTCCTAATAAAATATACTTAAGTAGTATGATAAAAATATAATGCTTTGGAAACAAATTTGGGATATATATTTGTATATTAGGAGTGGGGACGTAAACTATAGCGGATCTGCATGCAAAATGTGTTAGCTACAATTATTCTGCATGTTATAATATAAGAATTGTTTTCTGACTTCATAATGTCCAAATACTTTGCCCCCATCCCCTTAATTTGTAAATGTATTGCCCGAACTATATATTTCCCATCTATTCTGACACTTCCTTTTGTCTTTTCTCACTTTCAGAGGAAAGAAACTAGCGAAAGAAACCGGTTTATAGTGCGTCAATGCATAAACAACTAGAGCGGTAGTGGGTATATCATTCAAGTACCTATTTTTGTTTAGCTTCAATTAGCGTCGATCGAAAATAAATTAGTTTCAATCATGTTTAATACACAATCATGCAGCCTACATTGTAATTATGTACAATCATGGCTACTTCCCTTCATGACCACTTTGGCGATTTGGGCATTTTTATATCTGTGAATAGGCTTTGTAATACTCTTTTCACAAAGTGTCACCGCTAATGATTTAAACTGAGTTCGAAGGTTTGTTTTGAGCATCTCATCAGTTTGAAAGCAGTACCCCTCCTTCTTTCCAAAAAAACTTCTTCAATTATATGAATTGACGAAATTTGTAAGACCTACGTTCAAAATAACATGC
Source organism: Artemia sp. Qi Xiang Cuo (assembly GCF_049724085.1). Taxonomy (NCBI): domain Eukaryota; kingdom Metazoa; phylum Arthropoda; class Branchiopoda; order Anostraca; family Artemiidae; genus Artemia; species Artemia sp. Qi Xiang Cuo. The sequence continues at coordinate 16,661,005 of NC_142801.1, forward strand.
CCCAACCTAAAAGACAATTACAAGAATGAAAATAAGTTCGTAAGAACATTCCCACGAAAATTCAAAGAAATATTATATTGTTGTGGGGCAATGAAAACTGCTGTTTAGGACCAAAATGGTGCATTGCCAGTAGAATTTTTGCACCCAGAGTAATAGTTGCTGCAGTTCAAGATACCTAAAAGTTCAAAGATACCTTATGCTAATGCTAAGAGTTCAAGATACCTACGGAGAGCTATTCAAAACAGAAGAAAATGCATGCTGCCTTCTGGAACTGTTCTTATCCGTCACAATGGTCTGTCTTTCCAGAACATGCGTACTTCAACAGTTCCTTGAGCAATTCAAATGGTACATTCTAGACTACGCACCGCATAACACCAATTTTGCAAATAGATAATTCTTTCTCTCCTCCGAATTGAAAAAAACTGCTCGGGTGCAGCACATCCAATCTGATGAGTTGCAATAGGAAATTATCATAACTCACTTCAAATTGTTTCTGATGATATTTAAAAAAATGGTATTCAGTTAAACATGAAGATTATTTTTCTACAATTTATCATTTTTTATATAATTGCAGTTCTTTAATTAAAATAAAAAGCAAGAAAAAAATGAAGTACCACCGGATGGGTGACTCTTTTTAAGGAGATACTGTAAAGAGTTGTATCACTGCAAGACAGAATAGGAATAATTGTACCATTTGATTCCTGATTTAATGCTGTTTTACAATGTCGTAGCCACACTTTTTAGAAAGTAACCCCCTTCCCTGTTGGTACCATATTTAGTTCTAGCATATATACAAAACTAAAAGGAAACACTGAAGCAATGAAATTTTTAGGGTTGCTTTTATTGATTAGATTGTCGTATTTTTTCCATTTTAAGCTATTCCGTATCTTAAATAAATTTTTTTTATCCTAAAATCACATTGAAATTACTTAGACAGAGTAGTTTTATGGGTCAAACATGCAGGTATCCATTTCTAACACAGAAGCCGTGACACATCACGAGACGATTAATAATAAAGACATATACTTGATTTTAATATGTATCAGAACACAAAGGGGCAAATTGTCACATAATTGACTGTTTTATGGTAAAATAGCCTAAGATAAGGAATCAAATGATGCAAAGCTTTTAGTTTTACACAGTTGCCTTCAGAAGAGCCACTCTCGTCCCCTGGTACAAATAATAATAACATAAAAATCCCCGAATAACTTCTTAACCATACTTCAAACTCCGTGTGAAAACATAAGAGTTTGCTTACTCTCTTTCATTTAAAAAAAAAAATTACAGTTTTTTCCTTAGGTTTACAGATTTAAATTACACTAGATTAAAAATACTTACACTCCTTTGGTTTCTTCCAAACTGTCAACCACATCCAAGAAAATGTATGGACAAACTCCACCATATCTGGATTTCAACGGTTTATTTAAAAGACAAGTATCATAGAACATCTTGTATGGAAATTTACAAATCGCCGGATCCATCCTAAAAGTAATAGAAACCCATATATATATATATATATATATATATATATATATATATATATATATATATATATATATATATATATATATATATATATATATATATATATATATATATATATATATATATATATATATATATATATATATATATATATATATATATATATTCAAGTCATTGTTTTTGAAAGTATGTGTAGGATACATTCAATTGAGGGACCTGATACTTTTGATTGGGCCTTGTCACACTGGGCCACACCCCAAGTGCCAAGATTCTGCAGGTGTCCTAATTTTTTTAGTTACTCTGTATTGATAGTTGACATTCAGACCCTGCGTGGGGATCTATATATGTGTTTTTGTGTAATTACGCTTCTTTTGAAAGATTATGAGTAAGCTATTTTCTAAGGTTGTGTAGACTATTTTTCCAGGAACCCAGACAGGGTAGGAATAGAGTTGCGAGATACCGTCAATTATTATATCGACAGGGCGGTCCGTTACCTTCCAATTAGGTAGCTAAAGTTTTGAGGGGTGACACGGGTTGGCTGCACCCTTCGCCTTAGAGTTTGGCCATTTGACGTTCGATCTCGTTACCATACCCTGAGGCAGGGTATATTGTAAATTTGGTATTAGCAAACCCTATATTCACAGATCCGTTGTGGTAAGCGCGGGCATTCCATTATAATATTTGGTGCCAGCAGGGGCTTTCCCTCCAGTAATTGGCGTGGCACCATTTTTGCACCAATAAGTGCTGACACCCGTACTTTACCACATGAATACTGGTGGCAGTCCTGGTTTACCACACGAATACTGGTGGCAGCAAGAAAGGTCCTATCGGTAAACCTGATAGTAAAAGAATTCCGCGTTTCCAAAAAGACTGTTGAAAATGAGCCTACAGTATAGGCTATAGGCTGTAAAAATCGGCACGGAAAGACAGAGTTGACAGATTGCGAATTTAAAATTTGATGAGCCAGGCTCCTACCCAGGAACGACGCAGTGCAGGAGAAAGGGTATAACCCCCTTTCATTGCCTCCTTTCATCAAGGTTTGGGCTGAGCACAATCGGAAATTAGAGAAAAAGAAAAAAAATACGGAATTATGAAGATCTAAATGGGCTGTGCCTAGCTAGACAATAATAAGAAATAAATTTAGGAAACAATATATCACGCGAGTAATTAATTTGTGAGACAAGGAGGGCTGAGCCACCATCTTAAAATCGGCAAATTAAAACGCAACAATTGTTCGCGAAAAGACAAGAAGAGACATTGGTAAAAGAATTTTCACTTAGCCTGAAGAATTATTTTACATTAATTAAACCTTAAAATAATGGTGGAAAAATGGAAGATTCACTCAAGGTCAGAAAAGGGAAAAGAGTTGATAGAATTAGATATGAACTCGAAAAAAAATACCGCGGTAAGCCAAAAATCGTATTCAGACCCACAATTGTATGCGACTCCCGCTGGAAATACCCTAAGACAAACACCATCAGATCAAACCATATTTCACTCAGGGGGTGAAATAGACAATTCTGACACGTGTGAAGGGGGAAACTTCAAAACAAAATCATTAATAGGTCGACCTCCAGTACGAACCGTAGAAGAAGAAAAGAATTTAGGGTAGATTCAGAAAGAATTATTCCCAGATAGAGAAACCCAGATAAAAGAAACAAATATGGGAGTAGAAAGAATACAATCGGGAAGGAGGAAACCCGGTAATATGAGAGAACATGAAATAAAAACAGCGGCTATAACACATGAAGAAAAATCATTATATGTAAATACGAGTAAAACTTTGCACAGATGCTCTGCAAAATGTAGGGGAGTTGCGGATAAGAATAAATATAATTATAGAGCGAACAGAATCAGAAAATGAATTAAGAGGATATAACGACAGAGAGAATCAGAGTAGGCCAAGTAGCAGGAGTAGTAGAAGTTCAATTTCCAGCTGGGGCTCGCGAAAAAGTACTCAGCTAGATATGACACAACAACTATTAAATTTCATGAATAAAAATAGAATAGTTAGAGATAAAAGGAAGAGGCTAATAGAATAGCCAGAGAAAGAAAGGAAGAGGCTGATAGAATAGCCAGAGAACGAAAGGAAGAGGCAGATAGAGAGGAAAGAAGAGAACTAGTGTAAATAATTGCAGGGAGGAATTCCCAAGAGTCTCAAGGATCGCCCACGGTAAGCTTAATGCATGCAGTAAACTTTCAACCAACGAATGAGAATGAAGAAGTACATTTGTACCTCTACAATTTTGAAAAAACTGCGAAATTACATGGATGGCCAAGAGAAAGTTGGGTGACAACAATACAGCCCCTGTTTAACTACAAAGCACAAATTGCATATAAGTCATTACAAATGCACTACCCAAAAGATTTTGAAAGGGTATAACAAGCCATTTTTGAAAAGTTTCAACTTTCCCCCAAGCACTTTCAAAGAAGGTTTAGAAGTGACAGAAAACGAGACAACGAAACTTGCAAAGAATACGGATACAAATTGAAAGATATATTTTTAAAATGGCTAGAGTTAGAAAACTATAGAATGTTAGAAGACCCAGAGGAGATAAACAAAAAATTGACGGAAGTGATTGATAAAACAGTAATGGAACAATTTTTAGAAAATAACAGAAAATTGAAAATATATTTGAAAGAATAGAACCCAAAAACAAGGGAAGAAATGGCGGAAATTGCAAATAGGTGGGCCGAGATAAGAGAGGAAGTTGAGGACACAGACATATTTCAATATAGAGAGTATAACAAAACTAGGCACTATAACACAGCGCATGGAGAATTAGCTTGCTATAACTGAGTTACTACGGGGCAATTTGCAAGAAACCGCCCCAGTAAATATAACCAAAAACCACATAAAACGACAGCCTAGGCCATGACCAATAATAAGGAAAAAAAATACGCATTTGCAGAGTCGCATAAAATATACGGAAAATTGAACGGGGAATCAGTTGAAATGGCAATTGATTCTTGCATTAACTAAACTTATGTGCGAACTGAACTAACTAATAGTTTATAGTAAAAGAGACTATTCTACCTCCTTCACGAGAACCCATAACTGAATGATTTGGCTACGTTACCAAAACGCTTAGGAAAGTAAACGCTTTATCACACAAAGAGAAAGGTTTACAACGAAATATACGAATGTATCAGAGGAAAATAAAAGTAGAACATATGAAAGAAAAATATATTTCAATTTACGAATAATTCCTAAATAACTCGATAGTATTTCATTAACAGCTTTTACATGCTACTGAAATGAAAAATGTTCATCAATAATCATCCCAAGGTTTTAACAGACCTCGACCGCATAACTATTCCCTTCTGTGAGGGTCTTTCAGTAATCAAATCAAATGGAAAACTCCGGGGTCGACACAACCCCCAGAGCCAGGGGTGAGGGTTGTAACTTATGCCCCAGGGGCATATAAATTATCTACGTCGTAAGGTTTTTATGAATGAGGTGGCCGTATAAACTTCGAAAGGAACTCAAACGATTAGGAATTGTAAGTTCTAGTTCCTTTTTTAAGAGTCAAAAGGAATGGGATGGTAACTATCCCCTCCCCAACCCTCTTTTCCCCAAATGCGCCCGATCGAATTTTTTAGATTTTCATTTTTTTTAAAGGTACCCAATACGATATAAAAAAAAAACTTCAGGGTTAATACCCGCTCCCCCCAAAGAACCCTGGCGTAAGTATTGTAAATTATACCCCGGTGGCATATAAGTTTTTTATGGAAGGGCTGGTCGTATAAACTTCAGGGGAGGGGCTCAACTGATTGGAAATTGAAAGCTTTATTTCACTTTTTAAGAGTAAGAAAGGACCGGAGAGGAACTAGCCCATTCCCCTGCCCTCTTTTCCCCTACACCATCCGATCGAATTTTTCATACAACAATGTTGTTATAATAAGTTCCAAGAACAGTTCAAAAAAACTCCGGGTCGAAGCAGCCCCCTAGATCCCGGGGGCAAGTGTTATAAGTTATGCCCTGGGGATATATAAGGTTTTATGTGAGGATTTTCAAAATAGTTCAAAGATCAGATAATCCTGACCCCTACCCCACTCAAAAAACTCATTAGCAATTATTGATTCCAAAACTTAAGAGAACTGACTCTTGGACCTCCCTCCACGGCCCGAATCCCCCTCCCACACAAAAAACTTATTAACTATGTTCTATTCAAAAAATTATAATAGCTCACCCCTGACCCTCTATGGCCCGACTCCCTCCCCCGCAAAAACCCTTATTAACGATATTTTATTTTGAAACTTATGGGAGCTGACCCTTATCCCTCTCTCCATGGGCCACCCCACCCCAAAAAACAACTAACAATAATTTATTCCAAAATTCATGGGACTGACTCCTTGCTTTCTCTCCATGGCCTGATCCTCCCCCCCCAAAAAATTAATGATATTATATTTCAAAATAATGGGGATGAACCCTGACCCTCCCTCCGTGGTTGGAACCCTTCCCCTCCCTCCCCCCCCCCCAAAAAAAAAACAAGACATATTAAAGCTATTTTACTCCAAAAATAATAGGAATTCAGTTTGATTTCATTAGTTCTTTCCAACACTGTTCAAGACACCTCTAATTTTCACAAAAACACAGAGTTTGGCTACTGCCCATGAAGTATGAAGCCTGTACTGCGTATTTGACGCTTTACTAAAACGAATTATATTACAAATATTTTATTTTATGCTTATTACATAGGAAAAATATTCAATATTATACAAACAAATACTGTACAATAGCTTGACTGCATCAAGGCAAGAGAGGAACTAACTCTAAGCGCTTCAGAAATTCATATGTATAATCCTTCTCAAGGTCCCTTGAACCCAAATAACCCCACTATCTAAAATACAAACATTGTAAATTATCAACAAATCAACAACCCCACTTCTTAGAACGAAACAATAAAATTCCCTATCTGGAATAAAACTCGGCGGTCAACAACCCAACCCGAATTCTCTTTATTCAGAAGTTTATAGGCGATGAACAGCCCAACCCGGATTCTCTTTATCAGAAGTTTACATTCTACTCTCTGTCTGTATGGCTTGATACTTTCTCTTCAATACTTCACCTAATACGTGTACTGCAGAATAATGTCACTAGGTCATTTTGTGATTCAGTCAGGTCAGCGTACAGTATAATTAACATAATGCCTACATTTGGATTGCCTGATTTATTGTGTTAATTTCCAAAATGGTCCTAAAGAATGAAAATATTGCATAGAATTATTATTGAAATCTGGCACTCCGTTTAGACATCAGTTCTCAAGAAACAAAGAAAACGTATATATAATGCTACATAATTTCATTGGCATGTAACCAGTAGTAAAAAAAAATATGTTTGTTGAAACTTAGTCATTGTATTTTCATCTAAAATGTTAAATAAGTAGGACTGGAAAATGACAAGCCGTTGAGGTAGTCGAAAAAAAAAAACAAAAAAAAAACACTATGCTCTCTTGAATTGACATGGAAGAATGCTGACAATGTTTGTACGAAGGAGTAACTTGCTTTGGGTACTCTTGCTATAGCATCATGTGTTTGTCTTCAGATTAGTGATTTACTGGTAGTTACGGAAAGTTGCCGATTAAGTAAAATTAGACTATGAACAGATATATCTATCAACTACATATACTAACATCAAAGAAATTTATACTCTGGATTTAAATCTGAGACTACACTAGCTAGTCATAATGGACAAAACAAATGGAAGAAAATAGAATACTTTAGAAAAAAAAAAGAAAATACCAAAAAGGAAAATTCTCCTTTTGGAATAGTGGAAATTATATTTATGCATTTAATTAGCAAGCACGCTGGTATATGTTTAGTTTTAAAAATAAATAAAACCAAAATAATCTTTTGGTTACACAATTGAACCGAGATGGATATTTAAATTACCACTTAAGCAATTACACAGTCAGATTATGTTTTCCCTGTTATTGGTATTCAGTGTTTCAGCACTTTGAGTCAAGTATACATATATATAGATAGATAGATATATAGATAATTTATTCAGCCGCTAGGCCATACACAAACATTACAATGATTATATAAGACAACAGCCATCATACTCTTAAATAAATGGCATAACTACTAAGAACAAACAAAAACCTTAAACCCATTATTTACATCTTTTTAAACCCTCTTTTACAATTCCAGTCACTGCTATAATCGTCTCCCGGGAAGAAGATATAAGGATCCCAGGAAAAAATACTTCCCCATCACCTAAATACTTCAATCTCAAATCTGAAAGCCCCTGGCACACCGTCAAAAAATGGAGCAAATGTTCTTCCTCCATACCACATAAACAGCAAGTATAACATGATCTCGGACCTTGAGCATTTCTTTCAAATAATTTTAATAAATTAAAAATAATTAAATAATTTTAAGTGCATAAATAATTAAATAAAATTAAATAATTTTAAGGGCAAACCATTCGCTCGGACCTGAAACCACAGACGCAAGTTTTCCGGTGGCAAATTCAGCTTAAAATAATATTGCTTATAATAAGCAAATTCAGCTTATAATAATGAGGTGCCAAATAAGCAGTAACAATTGAGTTAAGAAAGTCTGGCGTAAATTAAATTCCTCGCTCCGGTTAATGAATCAAAAAAGGATCCATTTTAAAAGTTGTTCGTGCTTGTAAAACTCGTCGTGATATTGTTTATGGTATTTTAGCCCAGCTGAAAACCCCTTGCCCTGAATTTACATCAAAATATCAACTTGTGATAATTGCCTGATATTGGATCTATCATATTATACCAGATTATGGATATGCCAGATTATGATAAAGCCCCATTTTATTATAACAATTTTTCTATTCTTCTATAGGCTGCAGCCAGTGTTGGTTATGACAAGTCACTTTTTTGGCGACTTGCTAAAGTATATGGCAACGAAAACGTCATGTCTCTTAAGACGCAGTACAGGTAAGGAAGATGATAATTATGTCTTTTTACGTGAGATTTTGTCCTTTAAACTTGGGTTGTCATATTGAACGTTGATTAGTCCAACTTCACTTTGATTTAGCGTTGCTCTGGTACCGAAAACCAATAATCACCAGAACACCTAGACGAATAAGCTTCAAAATAGTGGATTAAATGGCTTCCCTTTCTTATATACGATTATGGAGAGTAATATGATTGGCTTAGGAAAATACAATCGCAAAGGAAAACCATTCATTTTAAAGCAAGCTTTTTACCAAGAAATCACAGAAAAGTAATCAATTTTTTTTGTGAGGGCAAGGGAGTACTCTTTAGTCTCAAGTATAGCCCACAATTAAAGTAGTCTAAAAGACTACTTTAAAAGACTACTAAAAGAAAAGTAGTCTAAAAGACTACTACTAAAAGTCTAAAAGGTTTCTTCCTTTGGTGCTCCTGTTTACCTCCTCAGTTAGACATAAAACGGTAGAAACTAATTTTTATGTTTAATATGTGTTTTTTTGTTTTTTTTATCCCCACATTCACGGTACCAGGTACTTAAAGATATCTGATATGCTGCTATTTTTTTTACCTCGTATCTAAACCTCAAGGTTTTTAATGTCTTTTGAACCTTCTTTTGAAGAAGTCAACTGACGGATGTGCAGGAATAATATCCCCGGGAAGATCGTTCCAGATAGCAGCGCAAACCTGGACAAAGCTGTTTTTCAAGTACTTGGTTGTTGGCATGTCCTCCTTTAGGTATTTGGACCGAGCTGTGTGCCTTCGCATCTGCCTTGTCAGTTAGACAAAGGGGGAAACAATACGAGAGCGCTCGTTTGAGGGAGGCGAATTCATGTGCTTGCAGAAAACAGCCATCAACGCTACATCAAACCTTTCATTTAGAGGCTGAGTTATGTATAGAGGCGCAACCTGCCCTGTTTGCCCTATTATTGACTTCTGGAGTGGTGCCAACAGTGTTTCTGGGGCACCAGCATAAAGCGGATATCCATATTCAGCTGTGGGTCTGATGCAGGACTGGTAAAGTGTGATAATCGAGCTGGATGGAAGAAGATTTTCGCAGCAAAGACTAACCCCAAGCTTTTATGCACAGGGGGTTTTCAGCCGATCAAGCTGGTTATTCCAAGAGAGATCGGTGGAGAAATGAATCCCCAGTAGACAAAGCTCGTCGACTCTGTTTATAGTTTCATTTTCAAAAATGAAACTGAGTGTTCACGTGGTACCTTTGATCGGGTAATGAAAAGCCCCTTTGTTTTCGATGTATTAAAGTGGATCATCCATTTATCTGACCACTTTTCGATTTTATAAGGAACTATCTGTAGGGAAAGGGAGGCTTGTTTTGGGTTTTGGGACGGCTGAGTGTGCCGTGGTATCGTCGGCAAAGTGATGCGGAGGGCTTGCGAGGTTGTTTCCTGTGTCTTTTATGTAGATAAGAAAGAGTGTAAGTCTCAAGACACTAGCTTGGGGAGCCCCTTTTTTCACTGAATATTCATGGGAAATATACCCGTCGAGGAAAATCCGCAGTGAATGATCCGAAAGAAAGCTCTCAATTAGTCTTAACAGATATCCTCGAACACAGTACGCTTGGAGTTTCTTTAGAAGGTCACGAAGCCATACTCTGCCAAAAGCTTTGGCAATGTCGAATTTTTGCAATGCCGGGGCCAACCAAACGTAAACAGGTACGTTTGGTTAGTCAGTGGACGTGCAAAAGTTCGTCTACAAAGGGGCTGTTTTGTCCGAGGCTTTTTATTATTATCAATCATAACCAGGTAAGAGAATCTTTGCCGGGTGGTTAGCCCAACAAAACCTATGCATTCATTGCAATACATCATTAGACGGGGAACGGTGCCAAACAGTACCTCATTACCGCGTCCTTAACAAGGAGTGCTACCCCATGTACTACATCGGCACAAGTGCCTCCCACCTTTCAAATGAGTGCTTAAATAATTTTTTGCTTGTGTTTTTTAAGTTGACGGTCAAACAAAATTTTATTGAACATGCTAAAATCAGAATGTTTGCTTTTGCGTCCGGTAATTTTGGATTTTTTTATGTCTAATTATTTTACACATAGTAGTTTCAAATACAAAATATATTACCCAATACGATATATATATATATATATATATATATATATATATATATATATATATATATATATATATATATATATATATATATATATATATATATATATATATATATATATATATATATATATATATATATATATATATATATATATATATATATATATATATATATATATATATATATATATATATATATATATATATATATATAACATTCTCTGGTGCTGGTGTATAGTTTCCCTTTTTACCCCTTGGATCCGATAGATGCCGGCCCATTTCTAATTCTACCTGTATCTCGTTTCGTATTAAATATTTAAAAGACATTCCACGACCTTAAAAAGAATATGATTACTACTAAACTTAATTAGGCATTATTCGCTTACACCAGAACAAAAACTTTAAATTGAAAAAGGCTGATATTTTTTTGTTTTTGTTTTAGATGTAACAAATTAAATGAAAGTTTTGCAATAAAACCAGCAAGAGTCACTTGCCCATTAGAGAGAAGATAAAAAGTAATTCAATGGAAACCAACAAAGAAATATAAATGAAACTGAAGGAAATTATAATAGAACGATAAAAACAAATATGAACATTCTTAGTCAAATACTGAACACTAAGCTGTGTACAATAGTTAGGCTACTTGAGTTCACTGTAAGAGACCATGTTTTAAACATTGAAAGGGGGGTCATGTTTGTGCAAGAAGAAAAGATGATTTGGATCTCAACAGGGTAAATATTAAATTTACTCTAGAAAATGGAGGGGATGGGTCTATTGAGAGAAGTTCATAACCCAGGGGTATTTGAGACACATATAGGCCCATGCCACCCCCTCCCCTATAGCCTAGAGATTCATGCGATGGTTCCAGTGATTGTTTAGTTTTCCTTTGTAACCTACCTATGGTTTGGTGCTTTTTCACAATATACCTCCTCCCCCCCCCCCTGGGAAAACTTCATGTGTACCTGTTCAGTACTGTACAGACGACCTAAGACAACTCACCTATGGCATTTTCGCAACCTTGACGTACTTGAACTATTCTGATTTAGTTCAATAGTAGCAGTAATATCAGTAAGAGCAGTAGCAAAAGTGGAAATAATATTAGTGGCCCCAAAAGTTTTAGCTTAACACCCTAAGACGTTGCTGCTGCACCCCTTTGATTACCCACTCGTATATAGTATATTTTGATTTAAATTGTCATCACCGGGAACGGTATAGCATTACATGAGGCAAAGCACCAAAAGTCTTCATTGTATTATTATTTATTTATTTATTATTTTTTTCCCGATGAACTTTATATGGAAGGAATGATGGTACAAACTATGGAGTGGCCTCATTCGTTTGCAAATCTAAAGTTCTTGTTCATTTGTTAAGAATTAAAAGTGACCGAAGGGCACCCCCCCCCCCCCCCCACGACCCAGGCCATTCTTCCTCACATGCATTCGAACAAAATTTGGAGAAAGCCATTTGTTCAAAATAGTATAAGGGTAAAATAGCCATACCTACGGGACTGACATGCCCCCGGGGTAAGTACTATAATTTAAGCAATTTACCGATTGTTAATTATAGCCTATAATGTTTTTTTTTGTAATTTGTCATCCTATAAACAATGAAGTATGCTCTTTTGATCGGAAATTGAAAGTTCTAGCTCACTTTTCAAGAGTGAAAAGCGACCTGAGGGCAGAAAATTCCCCCTTAGGGTCTTTTTCTCCTAAAGCATCTGATCAAAACTTTGAGATAGCCATTTTTGTTTAAAATAGTTCAAAGATCCAGTAATTGAGCTTCTGGGTTTGACACCTCCTCATCCTCTGAGGTAAGCGCTGTAAGATGTGAAAATTGCCCATTGTTATCAAATATTTTTAATAGTCATAAGGTTTTAATGGAAAGGATGGTCGTTTTAACTTTGGAAGTGGCTCATTTGATTTGGTTCCATATTCTCAGTCTCCCCCTCATCAGTTGAAGAAGAAGAAACAAGTCATGAACTCATTGACACGCCTATTGAGTTTCATGCCATTCAGAACAATGAAACATCACCTATCAACGAATGGCATGGTGTTGTTAACTCTCTTGAAATACGTTCTAATATTGACGATTTATTAAGTAATTATTTTAATGTAGATAATAGGACAGTTGAGCAAGGCAATGTAGCTAGTTCAGAGGGGGACTTGCTATTGCTAAGTCCAAATACATACAAATTTTATATGATTTTACCAATGAGTTAACTGAGAACCCGCCCCCCTTTGATTTAATACACACAGTTTCACTTCAAACAAATTAATTGATGCCATTTTATTTACAGAGCCCTTTTTTTGAACAAAGTGGGGGTGGAGGGGGGGTAATAAACAAGATGGGGAGGGTACCAATATACAATTTACAACACTAGCAGATTTTCATCAATCAAATTCAATATTAAATACAATAGTCGTTTATAGTGCAACCTGTGGGGATCCCTTTAATACACTTATGGGGGGAATTTTATATTTGCTCCTATAAATATTTTCCTATTATATGTAGAAAAAATTCGTGCACTTTTCGAAAACCCGATTCAGTTGTGGGAGGCAGGGAATCAAATAATGCTTCAATTGTTTTAAAGATATTTTGTTTAAATGAGGGCAAAATCGTGGTGTATGACCATTAAGTACATACCGAGATGTTGGTGGTCTATTCTCATTTGGAAAATTATGAAACAGTTTATATGCAGTGGATAGACCATATTATCGCGCATTTCGAAAATTGTAATGAAAATGGTAGTGGTTCCGTAGTTTTATTTATTGATAATTTAAGTGTTAATATTTGTAAATTTAAAAAAGATTTTATTTTAAGAGGGGAGCATAGGGATAAGTGTACTGTTTTAAAATATCATCCAGGTTTAGAGGGTTGTCAGGGCGTTCAACGTTTAGGGAAGAATAACTACCTTACGGGAAGCTATGACGTTGATAGATTCCAGGATGAGAATTTGAGAAAAACTTACCAGAAACCGTTGAATATGAAACTGAAGATTTAATATTTGAGACTGTAGAAAATGGTTGAAATAATTGTAGGAAAATAGTTTCTGAAGCTACTAATGCGACTCTTGGGAATGAGTCAGAAATACAGCCAGCAATATTAGTGAAAATGCTTTGAGTTTAGTAAAGAGAAGGAAGAGGGCGTGAAGAAAAATTTATTTCAGTGACAGATCATAAAAAAAGAGGAATATAAGAAAACTGGAGAAAGTATTAAAGTAAGAATTAGGGAGACGTGATTACAGCCAGTAGGCACAATAGTAAAATACGGTACTGGCATATAACAGATTAAGAGGGAACAGTCAATCTCGACTTTTACCAGTTTTAGATACGAAATGGGTCAAAATTAGAGATAAGCTAGTGAAAACTAAATTTTCAATTTGCAAAAACTGTTTTTTTTTTAAACAGTCCCAGCATCCTCACTTCAACGAAGTTCAATCAGGACGGATACAAATTTTTATTCTGTCAAAAGAAAGTTTGATTTCTTTTAATCATCTTATATCAAATAGTTCAGAGACTTGTTCAAACTAATTCTCGGCAACAATATATCCAACCTTATTCCTTTTTTTACTCTTAGTAGATTCAGATTTTTCAAATTCTTATGGGGCTAAATTAGTGATTAGATTTTTCAATTTGTGTTGTTTCGATAATTTTCTGTACCAGAAGTGGAGAAAGTCAGTGTCTCAATATAGATCCAATAGTTTTTGGAGAGGGTATGTTCAAATCACAAAAAAGTACATTTTTGGGCAACATCATTGAACCAATCTAAGGGGTAAATTTTATTTTATAAAGGGGAGACTTATTTCCTTCTAATTACACGTTTCAAGAATTTAATCAGGGTAAAGTCTACCCTTTGCAATTTGTGCATACGTTTCCTAATATGTTAAATCATTTAGCCATTATGAGTACTACGATGATAATTTTTATGTTTATACAATTTTTATACCCCTTACAACACCGATTGAGACAGGAATTGGGATAGTAGTGCCACGCAGGGTCCAACTAGCCTTAGAGGTAGGTATCTTAAAATGACTGGACACGACAGCTTATGACTTGTGGATTTAGGGCCTTTTGTTTTCTTGAAAATCCTTTGAAATAGACCATCAACAATAGTTTTGATTACAAAATCTCACCTGTTCTTTAAAAGCTTTATTATGACGTCTTTATGCACTCTGTAAGGTGCAATGACACCAATTGTAGATAGTTCCTTAGATTCAGCGAGTGTTATAGCCAATTTTGAAGCCAAAAGTGCTTCGGCATAGTTTTGGATGTTGCTAAAAAAAGAGGCAAATAGAGCAAGATAATACGAGACATGTTATTTTTGGGTACTTGTATGATATACCACTCAAGAAATGAAGTTAGGTTAATCCTAATAAAATATACTTAAGTAGTATGATAAAAATATAATGCTTTGGAAACAAATTTGGGATATATATTTGTATATTAGGAGTGGGGACGTAAACTATAGCGGATCTGCATGCAAAATGTGTTAGCTACAATTATTCTGCATGTTATAATATAAGAATTGTTTTCTGACTTCATAATGTCCAAATACTTTGCCCCCATCCCCTTAATTTGTAAATGTATTGCCCGAACTATATATTTCCCATCTATTCTGACACTTCCTTTTGTCTTTTCTCACTTTCAGAGGAAAGAAACTAGCGAAAGAAACCGGTTTATAGTGCGTCAATGCATAAACAACTAGAGCGGTAGTGGGTATATCATTCAAGTACCTATTTTTGTTTAGCTTCAATTAGCGTCGATCGAAAATAAATTAGTTTCAATCATGTTTAATACACAATCATGCAGCCTACATTGTAATTATGTACAATCATGGCTACTTCCCTTCATGACCACTTTGGCGATTTGGGCATTTTTATATCTGTGAACAGGCTTTGTAATACTCTTTTCACAAAGTGTCACCGCTAATGATTTCAACTGAGTTCGAAGGTTTGTTTTGAGCATCTCATCAGTTTGAAAGCAGTACCCCTCCTTCTTTCCAAAAAAACTTCTTCAATTATATGAATTGACGAAATTTGTAAGACCTACGTTCAAAATAACATGCCCCAACCTAAAAGACAATTACAAGAATGAAAATAAGTTCGTAAGAACATTCCCACGAAAATTCAAAGAAATATTATATTGTTGTGGGGCAATGAAAACTGCTGTTAGGACCAAAATGGTGCAAAGCTTATCTTATAAAACACACATTCAAAATCTACGCTTAAAGATTTCAAGGTGTGTTGGTTTAATGCAGAGGCTGAAGCATTATTTGCCCTACTGTGATTTACAAAGTCTTTATTTTGCTCTGATTCAGTCTAATATTAATTTTTGTTCTCTAGTATATTTGTCTACAATTAAGAGTAATTTTAAACCAATACAAATTTTAAAAAATAAAGCAGTAAGAATCCTGAAACTTTTTATTCCATCACCTATTTCCCTTCCAAATAAGTCTTCTACAGCATCTCTATATGCTTATCTTGATAAACTTCCAGTTTTTCAAAAATTTACTTTTGGAGCAATTCTTTTCAAATTCAATTATGACATTAAGACATTGTCGCCATATCACCTGAATCAAAGTTTGTTCTCCCAATCACAAGATTTACATCATTATAAGATGCGACAAAAAAAAAGAGTATCTACATTGACAAGTATAGTACTGAGAGATCTAAATTCGCCCCGTTCATGTCAATAGCACGGTGCTGGGATGCTCACAAGGATTTTATTGATACATTTTCTTCTATCCCTTTAATAAATAGGAATATTAAATTACATTTGGTTCAGGATAACTTTTAATTAGGCGTCTTTTTAATATGACTAAGTTATCTATTTGGATTGTTGTTCTAGGTGAATGTGGGCCTCTCGGCTATCTTTTAGTATTAATTTATGTTTAATAATATTGATTTTTTTTTATATTTATATTTGGATCCTGGGCTAGCTGCTACTTCCATATTATTGTTGTATTATTGTATCTTTGTCTAGGCCTAGTTTTTCGAGCTTGTCTCCCCATGGGCCTATGTCAATTATATACATGTATATGTTAATAATAAAATGATTGAACTTGAACTAGAACTTGACCGGAAATTGCTATTAAAGAATAAATGAATCCTAAAACGAACAGAAATTAAGGAAATAATCATAGCAAAGAACATTAAAGAGTCAATAATATAATTGAATTAATAAAACCTTTAAAACGAGTAAATCTTAAATTGAATAAGCAAATCCCGCTTAACGCGAATAAAAATCCTTTGCTACAGAAGTATAAATGAAACCCAAAACGAAATTAAATTAAATAAACAATCGAAGCAAACAAACATACAATAGGCACTAATATAAATGTATAAATAAATCTTAAAACGAGCATGCTTAACTTGAATATGCAAATCCCGCTTAAAACGAACAAAAATCTTTTGCTATAGAAGCATAAATGAAACCCAAAATGAAAATAAATTAAATAAACAATCGGCAAACAAACATACATCAGGTACTAATGCAAATGAAAAAATAAATATTAGAAAGAGTAAAACTTAAATTGAATATGTAAATCAAGCTTAAAACGAACATAAATCACTAACTGTAAAAGTCTAAAACTTACTGCGTCATTGGGGCTTAGCTGAAAACCAATCATATTGCAAATATTTTCTTTTGTGCTTATTATAACATAGAAAAGACACATAAAATTACAGAAAAATTAAATTTTGAACTGATGAGCTTTCAGTAATTAATATGATTACACATCAAATAATCAATTTAATTTTATTAATTCTTTCAAAGGCTGTTCAAGACAAACACAATTTCACTACAAACAAGAGTTTGGCTACTGCCTCCTTCCCTAACTGTATAAGTCTTCGGCCTGCTAGACCATTGGCGCTTCACTGAAAACGAATTATATTACAAATATTCTCTTTTCCAGTTATTACAGTATTGAAAACAAAAATGAAAATTACACTGAAATAAAATCTTGAACTGTTCAGTTTCCAACAATTAGTGTCATTAGGTATCAAATATTCAGTCTGGTTTAATTAGTTCTTTCCAAGACTGTTCAAGACACATATAGTTTTTAGTAAAGCACCAGTAACACAGTAGATTTTAGAGTTTTAAAGTTAGGAAGGAGGCAGTACCCATACTCTCTTTTGTAGTGATTTTTGTTAATTTTAAGTATGATTTGCATATTCAATTTAGGTTCTACTCGTTTTAAGACGTATTTATTCATTTATATTAACGTCTCTTGTATTTGTTTACTGTGATTGTTTATTTAATTTATTTTCGTTTTGGGTTTCTTTTAAACTTCAAAATAAAAAGTTTTTTCCGTTTTAAGATGGGTTTGCATATTCAATTTAAGCTTTACCCGTTTTAATAATTGTTTATTCATTTATTTTATTACATTTTGTATTTTTGCTATGAGTTTTTCTTTAATTTCTGTTCGTTTTGGGTTTTATTTATTCTTCAATCAGAATTTCTGGTTGTTTTGAGTTTGAGTTATTGTAGGTTTTTATTTTTTTGGATTTCAAGTTTAATACGGCCCTTTTTCTTTGAACAACTTCTTTTTCTGAGAGTTTTTTTATAAACTAGCTCCACAAAATGATCTAATGGAATTATTCTGCAGTACATGTATTAGGCAAAGTATTGAAGGGAAAGTACCTAGCCATACAGACGGACAGTACAAAATGTACGGATGTATCAGAGAAAATAAAACATATGAAAGAAAAATATGTTTTAATTTTTGGATAATTCCTACAGATGCGATAATATTTTATAAACAGCTTTTACAGGGTACTTAAATGATAAATTCTCATCAATAATAACTGCAAAGTGGTAAACTTTCCTTCTTCTTCGGGTCTGTCTGTACCCTGTTCTGGCTTCCCTCGAACGCCTCGTTGAAAGAAAAAGAATTCTTAGAATCCTAAGTGACTTAAGCAGTCCTACTCCTTTTCCAGACCCTCCACACAGCCAACTTTCTTTTTTAACAGAAAAATCAAACGTCCCTCAGGAGGCTGGGCCTAGTTCAGTCGGTCCTACAATTTCCCTTGTCCCACTCCAACGCCAAGTTCTTAAAGTTCTTCCCGTAGACTCAACGCACGTATCGTGCCAAACTCCTGAATATATCATGAATAAACATGTTCAAGCAGACAACGTCACGGCAATACCCTCCTTACAATCAGATTTTAAAAGTATTTACTAAAAAAATTAAAAAATAAAAAGGATCCTCCTGAGCCATTGCTGGCGCAAAGGGCGTTGAGTCGATGTTTCAGTTGCTGGGCGTTTTTACGGGGACAAGTAATAAGCTTGTTGTCCAACGTTGCTGCAGCGGGGATCGAACCCTGGTGAACGCAAGTGTTAATGCTTATTACAGATTTTTGTCAATTTATAAAAGTGATTCAAGAAGTGAACCTACAAATAATTCCATCCTAAACGAGGTAAATAACACTTTAGACTCTCATCAATAAAAAGTGCATTATCCTCAAAGGCAATGATTATTAATGAAGGAAGCAGAGGATTAAGTTCTTCAAATTTAGCCACTACAAGTGAGATAAATCAAATTTCAGAAATTGTACCTGACCTCAATCTCACCTCTGTTCAACTTAATTATAATCCTGGCCCTGAGAACTCAATCAGAGATGCCTGAATTTGTTTTGAAAGTACGGAAGTGAATCTGCCTAATAATAATGACTTCCCTACTAATATTTGCAAATGTCCTCACATAATATTTGCAGGTTTTTCCAAATTAGGAGATAAATGTTATTTTGGACATGATCATGCTCCAAGCAAGCAGCAGGAAAAAAACATTCCTGATAATGGTGTTATAAAAAAAATTGCAAGTTTTATTAGCACGGAAATTGCAAATTAGGTCCAAAGTGCCCCTATAATCATGGATCTATTACCCATAACCTTAAAAAACGAAATTAAGCTAGTCCAAGTGTTTGTTCCCGTTTTTTATATAACAAGTACGACCAAAGGAAGTACTCGTTATTGCACTTGTGTCGGTTTTACCTCACTGGCAAGTGTTCTAAAGCAAAGTGTAGTTTTGACCATGTTCCTTTACATAAGTTAGCATCGAGTGGGCGTTCTTTCGGGCGTGATAACCTGCATATTTATGTCCCCTCTTCCTCTTTGCAAAAAAAAAAAAAATCAATCGGCAAAAAAAAGCCAAGTGCACAAACTTGGGCAGTCCCAGCTTTTACCAGTCAAAGATTCCATACTGGAAAGCCCCTTTTTTAGGCAGAACCATGCGTCCCATTGCTCCCTTATTAAATATCCCTCATTACCTACCTCCCTATCCGATACAAAGCAACAAGCCCCAGGTATTCTCTCCCGGAAACGCCCCTCCAACCCAAAAATTTATTCACGACCAGTCAAATCTTCATCACAGACATTACTGCACCCAAACCCTCCCACAATCCCATCTTACTCATATCCCTCTCAGTCACAAACCCCCTTGCATACCCTCTTCACTCCTTACGCCCAAGATGTTGTTGACTGGTTCGGGCCTCTACCCGCCATTTGCCAAAGTAAATATGACCTCCCTACTCTCAGAAAATTTCCTTTCCCAGCACCTTCTTGCCTTCCCATCTCCCCCTTTCCTCTCTATAAAAAAATCATCTAAATTCGACTGCTTCTTACCCTATCTTCACAAAACCCCACCTCCAGCCCATTCGTTTTATCCCTCGTGCCTACCCTGTCAACCCAACATCTGTTTGGGTTGCCTATCGTGGCGTGATTGCCATCGTGCTTACCCTGAGACTTTTTGCAATTAATAATTGTCTTGTAATAAATACAAATTGTTCTCATTTCCTGTCAACTAGAAACAAGTCACACCTTCCTCATCATGCTTCGTCCATATCCTTGCCCGTCCCCCCACCTCCAAATCCCCCAGGTAAATCCTTCTCTTACTCTTCTTCTCCAAAGCATCATAATATTAAATTAAAACCCCACCCCTGAAATTCTCAAACTCATCAAGTCTTCCTGTCGAGATTCCCCAATCGGTTTGTTTTTCCTAAACTTTTAGTTACTAATGCTGAAATTCTTAATTTTAAAAAGCTTACGGAACTCGAGGTGCTTTCAGAAGCAAATCTAATAGATATTATAGCTATTACTGAAGTACAGTCCCATGACCCAGGGTCCTTGCGCCTGAAAAATTATTCAGAGTTTATTAAACTCCGTCCTTTAGACCACCCACTCGAAAAAAAAGGGTGGCAGTGTTTTGATCTTAATCTTTACCCAAAGGTTATTCGATTCCCTAGTTTATCCGAGTATGATGAAATCCTCTTGCTAAGTATTAGACGAAAAGTACTCGCTCATCCATTTAATAGTATTGCAATAGCTGTTTTCTATTACTCCCCAAATCAAAATATCGATTCAAAACGTAAATTCATTCAGCAATTGCAGACAAGTGCTGATTTTTTATTTCTAAGTACCCCAATGGTGGCCTTTTTTTAGTTGGTGATGCCAACGACCTTAGAATGGATTCTTTTTGCTGCTCACTAAAAGTAAAGCTATAATTGTTAAAATACCAACGACTCGGGGAAATACCTCTCTTGATGTTATTTTAACTAATATGTATAATTTTTACAGCCCTTACAAAGTTTTAGCGTAACGATCGATAGGCTAAGGCGAGGGCAGCCCCCTTATATACACAAAACATTATGTTCGTTTTTACTTTCAATGCTACTTCTTGCTTCCAGCTGATCTTTTTTATTTTATCTGAAGGAAAAAAGCCCTAATTCCAATACAGCGTAACAGAAAAATATTTGTTACTAAACAATTTCTTTCGAAACAGGTTTTTTAAAATTCCGCCTGCAATGAGCTGTGGTTTGCTCTTTACTAGGTCGTAACAATTGCTGCACTAAAACTACTGAAAAATATACTGGATTCAAGCTCAGGTAGCCCACACTATAAATAAGCGGTTAATCAGCACATGGTATATAGGAACAGGACTCAAAGCCTGATGTAAAAAAGAAAGGGCACCAATTGGGGCGAGGGGCTAAATTTAGACGGTCAATGTTCTCCCCATCCCCCATGTTTCAACAAATTTTTTTGTTTGGGTATTTTAATTAGAAATACAAAATGATGCTAATATCTGAGTTCAATAAAAAGAAATGTAAGCTAATGAACACTCCAATAAATAAATGGGTTTTCCTAAGATTTATTTCTCTATGAAATTAATTGGACTAACATTATTTTCCATCGTTTCTTCTTGTTATTAAATGAAAAACAAGTTACTTCTACTGAAAGTAAGGAGTAACATTGAAACTTAAAACTTTCAGAGAATATTAAGGTTTTTCAGATATTTAAATCAAATGACGAAGTCTATTTGCTTTGATTTCAAAACGAACATCATTTTTTGCCATTATGATACAATTAGCCATCCATCGTGCCAACATGGCTAAAGTCACAAACCAACTCCAAATCTTAAACAATCAAACCGAATGAAAAAAAAAACAGAAAAAAAACAAACATTTAGTTTTTGGATTCTCGACTTTCTTTTATTCTTACTTAATTAATTTCTGGTTTTTGCATTTTTCTGGAGGTTACATTGAAAGTAGTAAATATTTCTAGGTGATAATGCTGGCAAAATAGTTCTGAAAATAATAACTGGACTAACACTATTTTCATTATAACTGGACGAGCATTATAACATTAAATAAAACAAGTTGCTTCTACTGAAAGTAAGGAGCAACATTATAAGTTAAAACGAACAGATAATATCTGTATATGAGTGGAGTTGCCCTTCCTCAATTCGCCCCTCTTTGCCCTGAAGTTTTTTAGTACTTTGAAAAAAGCTTGAGACTAATTAAACGGCCCTTGTGTTTCAGGAATCCTTCTTTGAAAAAGGGACAAAAGGTCAAACAATATCGCAAAGAGCAGAGCATTAAAGATGGGGTAGATACCCTGATACCCAAAGATGGCCCCCCTTAATATCCAGAATAGTTTTTATTCGTTTTAAGTTTTAATGCTGCTTCTTACCTTCAGCAGAAAACGCTTGTTTTCTTATAACTCATTTCAGATAAATTTTAAATAATTTCAGAATACACCCCTCCAACTTAATTGAAATTTTCCCCCTGCAAAAAAATTAACCATGGAAAGTTGCTCCTGCGTAAAATCTTTCTCTCTGGGAAATTAAACCCGAACGTCATCATCGTCGCTGCAAATTCCAGCTGAAATTCTTCTTAGCATACTCTCACTTGAAAAAACTTGTTTTTTTATTCAGTTTTGATCATTTTTCAGGTCTGCTTTAATACGTGGCTAATTTTTCCCGAAAAGCTCCTCCCTCCCCCTTTTACAGAAAGCTTCTCTCGCGGAAAATTTCCCCCCAGAAAGAATCCATGGGAAAATTATCATCAGAGTATCTCCTGATGATAATCCCCCCAAGAAGAATTTCCGCATGAAAAATCCCTCCCCCCCAAAAAATTCCCTGAGAGCTGCTACTCCGCTGAAAATCCCCCTAACCCGATTCCCCCAGAACAGCTTCACATGTAAAATTTAGTCAAATAAATGATGTGAGACAAATAAATGAAATCCTTATATAAATTCTGGCAATTTTCCCTTAAAAGTTCATCCCCACCGGAAACTCTTCTCTCAATAAAAAATTCTTCCCATAGGAAACCCATCCACAGAAACTTCCCCCCTAGCCTAAAATGTCTGAATACTTCCCAATCAAGGACTATTTGTGGACAATAGGCCAATTTCATAATTTGAAACCCTTTATCCGGAGGCTCTGGGGGGTTATATCATCCTCAAAGGTATAGTTGTTGGAATTTTCAACTAATCAGAACAAAACAACTATCCCAAAATTTTGATAGGATGACTTCACGGAAAAAAGAATGTGGAATGGGGGCTAGTTACTTTCTAATTTATAGTCCCTTAAAAAAACGTTTGGGCTTTTAATTTACGTTCAAATAAGCCCTCTTCCAATCTTCTAGAGCCATTGGTTTGATACAACCGCCTTTGGGGAAAAAATTAAGTAAACATGCATCTAATGATCTTTCTACAAGGCAAAAAACAACAAATTCCATGTATTTGCAGAAGGGAGTTTGAAACCTTTAAAGTAGGGTTCTCTGATACGTTGAATATGATAGCATGATTTTCAGTAAGATTCCTTGTCTTTTGATGGATATTTCCCCGTTTTTCAAAAATCAGGCAAATTTCAATAAGCTGGTAGCTTTTGATGGGTATTATTAAACTTGAAGAATCTTATATATTTAAAATTAGCATAGAAAACCAATTCTTTTGATGCATTTATTGTTATTAAAATTCCGTTTTTAGTGGTTAAGTTACTATTAGACCTAATTGCTTCTTACTTGCAGTTGTTACCAAGAACTGTTTCCCTCGGTTGTCCTCCCGAAATATTCGCTTTGTTAGTTTATTCAATATTCTTGTTTGGCCTTAAAAACCCCATTTTTGATCGTTACCTTTTCTTATATTAAGAACTGTAGATTAAGATATGAGTAATTATTTCTTTTATAGCACATAATTTTGGAGGATTGGAAAGAAAAACTTTAAGAATTAATGCAGGCCAAAAAAAAAAATCTAGTATAGCCTACTGCTCTATAGCCGATTGATAGCAATTAATAGGTGAAAAAAAAATATAAGATTTTTTTTTAATATACGATAAGCACCAGAGAAATAAAAAAGATATTAAACGATTAACAAAGAAAAAAATAAATGGGCGGAAGCCTTAAATATTTATATCGTGGAAAAAGATTCACTATACCTAAAAGGATAAATCGGTGAAAAATAAAGAGGAAAAGAAACGATAGAGAGGAGGCTACTTCTACTAGCAACTCAATTATTGGCATCTTGGTGCCTTATGCTGAAATTCAATCTACGAAAAAAGCGTGTTTTATTATACGCAGAATAAATAGTGGAAGCTAAAATAATGCTCATTTTAACGAGAAAGCCAGAAAGAATGTTAGAGGACGTGAAAGAATCATGATAAAATAAAAATAAAAATAAAGTGAGTGAGAGGGATACAGAAAGGAAAAGATAAAGAGAAGGGATAGAAGGAAATTACAAAAAGAAAAAGAATTGAGCCAACCTTGGAATAAACTGTGGTTGGAAGTTCCTTAGAATCCCCGACCAAAATAAGATTGTTCATGCCATATGAAATAGGTTGCATTATCTCCATTTCTGTGCACGACGATGCTTCATCCACTACACAAAAATCGAACCTCTTGCCCGTACCCTCAATTAATGCCTCCAAAGCTTGATTGGAACAGGACGACAAAGTAGTGGCAACAATATCAGAAGTTTGTATGATTAGTTTTCTTAGACGATTGACTTCAGGACCATGAGACTTCATCATTCTATCGAACTCATTCTGATGAGTCTTACTAAGTTTTAAAAGCTTATTTTCAGCTTTTTTAACAAAACAGTTTCGAGCTTTACATCTTTCAATTTGATTTTTAGCAATAATTGTTTCTTCTTTTCTTTTCCTAGAGATTGGGTCATTTGTTTCGATGATCTTCTGAACTTGGCTATCAAGCATCAATGACTGCGTTGCAGAACTTATATTTTTGGTGACGCCATAGCGAACAATTTTAAATTCTTTTTTAAGGCTTTTCATTTCTTTCCTGGTTCTTTGAATAATCTCGTCTATACCTGCATTTGAAGATGAGCAGACCAATAATGTGTATTTCGGATTCAGCAGTAGAAGCTGAAGCATAATTGAAGCAGCTGTCCTAGTTTTGCCTGTCCCAGGTGGCCCCTGAAGAAGGTAGATATGGGGTTCACTAGGGCTCTCCATGCATTGAGATACAATTGTTTTCAGTACATGCTTTTGATCGTAGTCGAGATATTCAAAATGTGGATCTAAAGGAACTCTTTTAATACTTCGAGGTTTGATATATTTCGGCTGGAAAATCATCTTCTGCAAAGGTGACTCATTAATCTTAAGTACCAAAGGGTATATTCGAACTGAAGATTTTATTGATGTAGCTGCTACTTTAAAATATACCGAAGCGTCAAATGCTATTGGATTTGGAATAATCAGCGTTTTCTTTCGACACCGGATGGTAATCTTGACAAATGTTTCATCCCCTTTTTTCTCCTGCATATAGTTCTTTACTAATAAAGGGTAATTTTATCTGATGTCTTATCCAAATTCGAAAAACTGCATACGATCGAAATAATCGAACATTGTATTGTAGAATATCCTCATTTTTTCTTTTACCTTCATCATAAGACGTAAATAGTACTTTTATTATTACTAAGGAGCTTTATTTAAAAGTAACAAACAAGTTTAACCCATTAAATTTGAGCGCACAAACACACAATGTACAGAGATTACTTTCAAGATTTCCAATACCGTTTTTAGAATTAGTGAAAGTACACACATGGTATTTCCCCTGAAGAGGAGTCAGGTAATAGTATTGATTTTTAACTCTATAAAGAGTTTCCAACATCAGCGGTGGTCCAAATACCGATAAATAGTGATCAAAGTCAGAGAAATTTAGTGGGATTTGCACAAGGCTATTTGGGAAGAACTCTGTTGGCGCAGCAGGTGGTGGACTTTTATCAGCGCTGCTTTTATTCATCTCTTTCAGCCAATTTTGATTCCACCTCAAAATCTGTTCTAGGATACCCTCAGTACTGAATAATATTCCCAATGAGGGAGACACCGGACGTTTTAAAATCTCTTGCTGACTTGGCTGGACTCTTTTTGGTGGGGATTTTCGTGAAATTTTCTTCAATGGCTCATCGAAACTAGAACGATGTATTTTCCGCTTACCTAAAATAAAAAAAAGTTGTACCAAAAATCAAACAGGAAATCAAAAAGCGTATGGATTTTCTCATGTCTTGATAAAAAAAGAGTCACAGAAATAAAAGGCTTTTTTCCCCCTGCTCAAAAGCAAAGCTGCCTTAGCTTGTCATTTTTTTTATTATTATTATTATTATTATTATTAGTAACTTGACAAAAGCTGTCGGACCATTAACAAATAAAATAAATGAAAATACAGAAAAGAAAACCGTGTAATGTTTCAAATAAGACAGTAATTTTTTTAAATAATAATAAAGGTCCAATAGTATCGGTCTCACGTCCGAAAGCTTTTACCGACGAAGGAGTAAATGAAAAATATCTTATTTGAAATATACAGAATAATTAAAGACGAGAAAAAAACGTACGGAAAGCCAAAAAATAGCATCTTAGACAATTGTTCAGAAGTAAAAATTGAAACAAATAAAAGAAAAATTAAAAAATGACTGCTGTTTTTCTGTTATTAATTAAAAAAAACTTTTTTCGCAAAATAAGTTTTTCAAAGAAAAGTAGAGAACTCCATTAAAAAAAAATAAGCAAAAATAAAATCAAATAATCTACCAAGCGTGAAATTACCACAAATCAGCATCGATATTTAAATGAAACCCAGAAGGAACAGAAAATATAATAAATAACGGAGTCAAATTCAAAACAAGCAGAAATTAACATAAATTGGGCGCAAAACCCCTATACCTTCCCGAGGCCAGAATAAAATTTGCACTTTACTGAAAAAAATATAAATGTTTTTACTTTTATAACTTTAATAAATCAAATAATATTAACATTTTGGTTACTAAATATCAGTATATGTATATTAAACTGACAATATACATTCATTTTGTATTTTTTCAATAAAGTGCAAATTTTGTTCTGGCCTTGGGAAGGCATAGGGGTTTAGCGCCTAACTTATGTTAATTTCTGCTCGTTTTGAATTTGACTCGGTAATTTATTGTAATTTCTGTTCGTTTTGGGTTTCATTTAATTATCGATGCTGATTTATTGTAGTTTCACGCTTGGTAGATTATTTGATTTCATCTTTGTTCATTTTTTGTTTAATCGAGTTCTTTGCTTTTCTTTGAAAAACGTATTTTGTAGAATTTTTTTTTTAAATTAATTTCTGTCCGTTTTATATTGACATAGTCTTTTCAGGGAAAAAGAAAATAATACTTTAAATCTCTTCGTTTTTTAAGACTTTATAGTTTGGCCTGCTATTTGTATGCTGGAGAAAAATTTTCAATAAGTTTTACAACATACACCCTTTTAAAAATCTGGACACAAATAGAACTGTTTAATTTAGTTTCATACCTCCTCCAGTTGACCTGAAATGGAAAACTTGATACCATTCGCAAAAAAAATCTGTTTACTTTCTTTAATAGCTTGGATACACTTACACTATTTTGATTTGGTTAAATTTTAAGAGCAGAAGTAGCCTCGAAAGTTTGAACATAATACCCTCAGTCGTTCTTGGGATATTGCTAAGATGCCTTACTGGGATTTAGCATTATCACAGTGCATTTTGATTTAATCTTAAGGAAAAGTTTAGTTTTTAAACATAATGGGCAAATGGGAGGGTGGGCGTAGGAGGGCGGGAGTGGAAGGGGGATTAGTTGCTCTCTAATCACTTTCAACTTTTAAAAAGGGCATCAGCCCTTTCTATTTTCAATGGAATGAGTCCTTTTTTAAATTCCCACGACAACTCCTTCGATTCGAAGTGGATGGAGGGGGGATAACATTGGACATTGTGCCCACTTCGTTCTTTACTTAGGGAATGTATGGGGGGATGGGTTGTCATTCTTAAAGACCTAATTCCCAATACTTTCAACTACGTTGAATAAAATGGCTATCTAAAACTTTTGATTGAATGTGTTTGGGGAAAAGGTGGGCGTGAGAGTGGGGCTAGTTGCCCTCAAATCACTTTTGACTATTAAAAAGGGCACTAGCCCTTTGAATTTCTAATCAAATGAGTAAAAGTTTTTACGACAAAGATTTAAATAAAAATTTTACATGGCACCAGGGCATAACTTATAAGCCTTGTGGGGGGAGTGTCCTGCTCAAAGGTATAATTTCTTGAACGTTAAAGTCCATGGAACAAAATGGCTATCTAAAAATTTTGATTGAATGCGTTAAGATGTGGAAGGGGTGTTAGTTGCCTTCCAGTCACTTTCGACTATTAATTTCAATCGAATGAGCCGTTTTTGAAGTTTCTACGACGACACGTTCTATAAGAAGCTTATATACCCCTGGGAATAACTTACAACCCTTGCCCTAAGGGCTGTGGGGAAGTTTACTCCTAAAAAACATAATTTCCATCTGGAAATCCACAACACTGAACAAAATGGCAATCTAAAAATTTTGATTGGATGTGTTTGTGGAAAAGGTGGGTGAGAGAGGGGAGGGTGGCTAATTGCCCTCAAATCACGTTCGACTATTAAAAAGGGCACTAGACCTTTGAATATCCAATCAAATGAGCCCTACTTCAAGTTTCTAAAACAAAGATTTCAATAAAAACTTATATGCCCCCAGGGCATAACTTATAACCCTTGCCCTGAAGACTGTGGGGGTAGTGTTCTGCTCAAAGGTATAATTTCCTGAAATTTAACTGCGTGGAACAAAATAGCTATATCAAAATTTTGATTGGATGTGTTTGGAGAAATAGTGGGCGTCAAAGGGCGTCAAGGGTTAGTTGCCTTCCAAATATTTTGGACTATTAAAAAAGGCACTAGCCATTTCAATTTCTTATCGAATGAGCCTTTTTGAAATTTCTACGACAACGCGTTCTATAAAAACTTTATATGCCCCCAGGGCATAACTTACAACCCTTGTCCTAAGGGCTGTGATGGGGCTGTCATCCTCTAATATTTAATTTACAGAATTTAAAACTACGCTGAATAAAATGGCTATTTCAAAATTTTGATTGGATGTGTTTGGGGAAAAGGTGGGCGTGAGAGGGGGTTAGTTGCCCTCCAATCACTTTTGACTATTAAAAAGGGCACTAGCCCTTTGAATTTCCAATCGAATGAGCCCTTTTTGAAGCTTCTAACACAACGCCTTCTATAAAAACCTTTTATGCCCCCCGCGGCACAACTTACAACCCTTGCCGCGAACACTGGGGGAAGGTCCTCCTCAAAAACATAATTTATATCTGGAAATCAACCACGCTGAACAAAATGGCTATCTCAAAATTTTGATTGGATGTGTTTCGGAAAATGGTGGCAGTGGAAGGGGTGTTAGTTGCCTTCCAGTCACTTTTGACTATTAAAAAGGGCACAAATCACTCAAATTTTCAATTGAATGAGCCCTTTTCGAGGTTTCTACGACATTTCTTCGATACGAAGTGCCCTGCTCTAAAGGAAAAACTAATAAATGATACATTATGCTAACATCGTTCTTATATGCCTTCCGGGCATAACTTAAAACCCTTGCCCCGAGTGTTGTGGGGAGTTTCCCCCTCAAAACCATATTTTCTATCGGGAAATCAACTACGCTGAAGAAAATGGCTATCTCAAAATTTTGATTGGAGGTGTTTGGGAGAACGATGGGCGTAGAGGGGGGGGGGGGCGTTAGTTGCCCTCCAATAACTTTCGACTATTAAAAAGGGCAAAAGCCCTTTGAATTTCCAATCGAATGAGCCTGTTTTGAAGTTTCTATAACAACGCCTTCTGTAAAAGCCTTATATGCCCCCAGGGCATAACTTAAAACCCTTGCCCCGAGGGTTGTGGGGGAGTGGCCTCCTCAAAACACGTTTTCTATCTTGAAATCAACTACGCTGAACAAAATGGCTATCTCAAAATTTTAATTTTATGTGTTTTGGGGAATGATGGGCGTGGGGGGGCTAGTTGCCCTCCAATCACTTTCGACTATTAAAAAGGGCACTAGCCCTTTGAATTTTCATTCGAATGAGCCTTTTTTGAAGTTTCTACGACAACGCCTTCTTTAAAAACCTTATATACCCCAGGGCATAACTTAAAACCCTTGCCCTGAGGGTTGCGGGGGAGTGTCCTCCTCAAAAATATATTTTCTATCTGGAAATCAACTAGCCTACGATGAAAAAAATGGCTATCTCAAAATTTTGATTGGATATGTTTGGAGGAATGATGGGCGTGGGGGGGGGGGATAGTTGCCCTCCAATCACTTTTGACTATTAAAAATGGCACTAGCCACCCCAATTTCCAATCGAAGTGGCCATTTTTGAAGTTTCTACGACAACTCCTTCGAAACGAAGTGCCCGGGTGGAGAAAAAAAAACACATTGTGCCCACATCGTTCTTTACATAGGCAGCGCTGGCGCGTTGCCTATGATATCACAAAAAGCAACAGGGACATTGTTCCTTGTTTGCTTGTTATTGAAACCTAACAAAAGATGTATATTTGTTCAAAAAAAAACTAAATTTACCCTAGGCTAAAATAAGCAGAAATAAATACAGGACAAGATAACTATATTGCGTTTAATAAATTCCATAAATGTTTTCATTTACTAATCCAGGTGAAGCAAGTTGACTTTTTCTAAACTTCATTTAATTGTTACCTTTATTTATAAGATATAAACCTTCTTAAGGCTACATATGAAGAATGATGATGTTGAAATATACAAGGTTCTGAACTGTCGTTTAATTAAACTGTTACAAAATGGATTCAGTTTATATTCACAATCTATGTTTATAAAAATCTTCCCATTGATTTTTTTTCTAATTTTATTATTTCCCTAAAACTTTGTAAAAGCCTAATACAATTATCAATCATTGATACAGAAGGTAAAAACAAATGCACTGTAACTTCTGATTTGAAAGTTCTCTATGTTGTTTTTATTATGTTAAAAAAAAAATCTATTGTACTTTTATGCTTTTTTCGTCTGTTTTCTAAGTGTTGCTATGTTCTACCCACATAAAATTTTCCAATGAACAATGTATTCTATTTACTCCACTTTCTACGTTTTTTCTATTGCATCTATTCCACTATTTAGCAAATATGGAATATAATTTTAAAGATTTACCTAGGATTTACCTAATCCAATAGATAAATAAGATTTAAAGAGTTCTTATTTTAATTCGTTTCTTAATTCTTAGGATAAAAAAGAACAAATGGTAGCGTTGTGTGATTTTTTTTTTTTAATTCATCTTTGTCTGTTACTAAGGGTTTGTTTAATCTTTATTCATTTTATTAGTGTTGGAGAGATAATCTTTTCAGAATGTCCATTTCCATTTAAAATATTATTAATGAAGATCAGTACATTATCTATATACCTTAAAAATTTTAATTTGAATGGCCTATCATCTAAAGAAATAATTACCCCCCTTTTAACCTAAATTCAATAATTTGACATAAAAGATGAATGACGGTTATTGTTCGCTGGTTTACAATAAATTGAAAAAGGTAATTTCATCATTATCCAGATGACATATCTAAAAATGGTAACTAATTCTCTGTTGATTTTTTTCTACTGGTGAAACTAATTCTACCTACAAGTAATTCAAAAATTAAAAAAAACTCCAATTTCTGGGTTGCACTAATAAAAAAAACTATCCTTTATATATTTTTCACTAGATATGGATTTCAAAAACAAGTTTCTATTTTTATTGTTTATACATAATCTACTAACATATTTGCCAAAAATGGACGAAAGGTCATTCTGTTGGCAATCCTCAGAGTTAAGGGAAAAATCATTGCCAGACTTGAAATAGTTTGTTTATTTTGTTGTTGTGAAGTGTTATTCTATGGTAATTGGGGGTTGTAGTTGTAGATGCCTTTATTTTCCCTTTATAGGGGAGATAAACTCTGGCCCTAAGGTAATTAAACTTTGGTAGCGTGCCTTAGGCTATAACCGAACTAATGAGACGTTCCGACTAGGTATATTCGAGAAGCTAAAATTAGATCGTAGAAAGGTTGTCTAAAATACAATACTTTTATTCATTTAACACATAATATAATTAAATATATGCTGTCTACTGGGACTGGCTGTCCCAAGTAGACCACAAGTCTCAAAAACAACAATAATATATAAATAGATACTTAAACACTTACAATGCTCAGACAAAGTTCCAAGGTATTTCTAAAAACAACGGACCAGAGGTCAGTCCGGCATAACGTTAGTAAGAGATCTTTTCTTCCGATAAAATGTATCTTTTATATATTTTTATCAACCACACCTTCCCACGTAATCGCTAGGAAGTGGTAATTTCTCAATTTCCCGTTAAACAGAACTTAGCAGGATATGTTCCTTATCTTAATAAAAAGGTGGTATTTCAAAACTTCATATTTGCGTCTTATATATTTTTACTAAATTAATAATTAGCTAAATTAGAAAGCTTTACCACAATACTCCCCATTTAAAGAAGAATTGTCCCAATTCTCAATATTTTACTTTTAAAACAACTTAATTTTGTTTGCAGCTATTATGCTGCCATCTTTGGGTCATTATGTGCATCTACCCTCAATGGGTTTCCTTAGGGTTATGTTTCTGGTCCAATATAGGCCATGCTCTTTTTTGTCGAAGGATTTCAATTTGAAATTCATCCTTGTTTCTTTTTTTTTCTGTCTCTAGGACTGAAAATTACTCTTTTATCCTTCTTCATATGCATCTTCTGTTTTAACTTGACCCCAAGCGGCTTAAACATAATATTAGTGGTTTTGCTTAAATTAGATTTATATTAGAAAAGTTTTATGAATTTTTTTAGTTTAAATTTAATTCCCATTAATAATTTAATTTATCTGTGAGATGTGTTTGATATACCGTTTATTTTTTGTTTTAGAAATGCCTTGGGTAAATTACAGATAACATTATTGATTTTTAAATTTTCACATATTTTTTTTTTCAGCACAAAGCATTCTCACATATTTCAATAACATAAGCCATTTGGCTATGTAGTACATTTTCTAGGCTTAAATTAAGTTATGTTTTTATCTCAATTTCTGACGAAATTGTAGTAAAGTCTGTTTTACTGCTATAGTTTCCAAATATAAGTTGATCAAGTATGGTTTGGTTTCTGTGGTATGAGATGATAGTATCAGGATATTATTGAACTGGCTTTGAAATTTGCTACTTCCCAAAAATGTGTCAAAATTTGATTGAAGGAAAAATGGATCCGAAAAGATGTTACGAAAAATTTGATTTCCAAAAAAGAAATAGCTAATGCTGTATCTAAAATAAATATCCACATTAGTATACATATAAAGTATAAAATTTTACATATATAGCAGAAAGAAACACTCAATTTCGTATTTCAACTGAGTTAATTTCGTAACTCAGTTTAATTACTTTATTTACTTTTCTCTCTTTTAATTACTCCAAAAAATAATATCTCGCTTAAATCGAAACGTTATGTTTCTTTCTGGATCCTTCTTTTCAAACTTAATACTTAGCGGACCATTTCACAATAAAAAGTTTTTATACGTTGAATCGAAGTCAAACCTTTACATATACATTAAATCACTAGTTAAAATTTAAAGTAAATTAAAACAGAGTATATATATAAGCATTGTGTAATAACCTACACAATTATGTTAAGTAACAAAAACTTTTATCTAAAAATATATTTGGTTAAAGTTTTAGAAATTACTTTAAAGCATCAAGCATTTTTTTTTTTTTAAAGTCGATTTTTCGCAAAGCAACACTAAAAAGTGGTATAACTCTTTTTTTTTCATAAGTAAACACTCGAATTGCGAATTTATTTACATTAGTAACAGGTATTATTGCTGACCCAGTAATAAAATCGCTTCATTGTCAATCATAGATTTCTCTTTTACTTTCATATTCATGAAATCATAGTGCCAATCGAATTGTCTGCGGTTGTATATAAGCTTTTTTTTTTTTTTTTTTTTTTTTTTTTTTTTTTTTTTTAACGTTAGATTATGGTTTTGCGCAGACAGGGTTTCTTATATCCTTCCCCCCGAGGGTTTGATGTTTCATATTATACCA
Organism: Artemia sp. Qi Xiang Cuo; assembly: GCF_049724085.1. NCBI lineage: Eukaryota > Metazoa > Arthropoda > Branchiopoda > Anostraca > Artemiidae > Artemia > Artemia sp. Qi Xiang Cuo. The sequence goes on from NC_142801.1 coordinate 16,695,173, forward strand.
AAATTTAAGACCCCATATAAACAATCCCAGAACCACAATAGTAGTTATAAAATATCCCCAAGTATAGGCTAATAAGCCTTTATAGTAAGTGGTTCTTCCTATTTCCATCTAGGTAAGTATTATTTTCCGGGGAGCGATTTATTCTTCATTTCTTAGTAATACGAGTTTGCAAATATAATTACAGTTCTATGCGCTATGATGCGCAAAAAAAACTCACACTACGTTTATGCGCTACGCTCTATGTGTGCTCAAGGGTTGTCAAAAACCTGAAACCAGTTTTTTTTCGCATAATACTAGGTTTAACTGTAATAATTTACATATTGAAGGTTTATCGTTTTCTAAAAGAATATATATCTTTTTTTTCAAAATTATATTCAACAATAGCTAAATTTGTAGCTTGCGAATCAGTTTGAAAAAGCTTGAGAGGGAATTTTCTGACTTTTTACCTTCTTGTTGTGCCCTCACCTCAGTAATATCTATTTGGTGCTTGCTCACCATAAAAAGCGTCTGTTAGGTTCAAGAGCAGTTTTCCTTGTGATTCTGTTCAATCTAATAGGTTTATTAAGAACACGAAACACGACAATATATTATGTATATCTACACTCTTTATTTGTAGCTACAATCTTCCCATAGGCTCTTCCCTTTAGTAAAAAGGTGGTTCTTTTCCAAGGAATATATCCTTATCTCCATATTTCTTTTTTTTACGTACGGTATTTTTTTTTCTTAAGACATATAAGCGAACATAACTGTTTTCGCTTTAACTTCCCAACTTTAAATCGTCTTGCCTTAAATTTCGACTTCAGCTTGTGTCCTTTTGTCACCAGATTTCTTTTACTTCACTTCTGTCTGGCTATAGTTTCAACTTGAACCTTTTTTTTCTTTTTTCTTTTTTTATTATTTACTTCAATGAAGCCTAAAGGTTTTTTCAAGTCTTTTTAAGCTTTTTCAGTACTACAGTCCTTTTCTAAACCTATATTTATATGTTTCCTGCTTTATTGATCTGTTGGTGAAATTCTCCGTTTTGTGTCAACTTCTATCTAAGGATTAGTGAAGTTTGTTTTGGATATTTTTATATCTTTAAGGATATAATGACTTTTTATCCTTTTTTGTAAGTTTTTTCATAGCTTTTTTTTCAACTTTTTTTTTCTATTTTGTCTGTTCGACTAAACTGTACTGATTCATAATCAGACCAGACTTGAGGTTGATTTGTCATTGAGTAACCGCAAGAGAGGACCAGAATTATCAATATTAGCTATTTCAAAAGGATTCATTGCCCTCTCTGCTTGTCCTAAAGTGGCTTATATTCTATGTAAACAAGCAAAACAGTTTTCATACACTGGTAGCTTTACATCTACATGGCTCGAAAGCAGCCATGGCTTAAAATTCAAATTAGAACTTTCTTCGGACGCATTTTGTGCGGCTAATTCAGAATTTGAACTTTTTCTAACACCATTATTCAGATGAAGGTCCTCTGTGTAGGTAAAGGAGACCCTTTTAAGACTTATCCCCATGCCTCCATTTTCTGTGATTAACGGTTTCTTTCACCGAATTTCTCGCCTTATGCAGAGTTCCCATCAGAGCTGGGTAACAACTCTTTTTTTGCTTCCTTCGGCGACTTTTTCTAAGCTTCCATATTTGTTTTCTTACTTATAAGGTTATTTTTCTCGTGTTTTTTTCCATCCCTTTCCTCAAGTACTCTAATTATATATATTTATATATCTTTTCCTTCCCTTTGCTTGTGAAACTACATAACTAACCTAGTATTTGTTAGCTTTAACAAAGGTAATTCTATTGCTTATTACGTCGTAAGATGCCATATTTTCGAGGCATCTCTACTCCTAAAACACTCGGAAATGGCAGCTTCTAACCTATAATTATTTGGACCACAATTTATGTGCTTCCTTTGCTAAATTGTAGCAGTGTTATCCTTGAACAATAAGTCCATAGCCTGTACCTGTAGTAAGGCTGATTTAGGACCCTATTTGCTACTATTATGCCTCAAATTCTTCTGTTTCTACCAACGTTTCATCGGACCAACTAGATTTTTTTTTTCTGTACGTATTATGTTTTATTTTATTCTTTTAATTCGCGGTACAAATACTTTATTATTTAGGTATATACGGCACTACTACACTGCAGTTATTACTAACACTAATAAAACTACTAACAATACACATACTTCTAATTGCTAAATACTGAATACTATTTTTTTTTCTATTTTACAATCCTTGATTGAGCCTTTTTTCCATTTTATCTATTGTACCCAAATTTTTGAGGGAATACAAATCTATTTCTAATAGCCAAAGTTCGAGCAAAGCTGCTCGAAGTTTTGCTAATTCGAGCGCCGCTAAAAGAAAAGTACATTTACTTTCCCCTTCTAATATAGTCATTTTGATTTTTTTTTTGTATTTTGCAACCTTATTTAGTCTCCTCGACCCAGTTTTTCCAACGACCACCAGTTGTTGTGATGTGTTCGAGGGGCTAAAGGTAGATTGTAGATAGGTTGTCTAAAATACAATACTTTTATTCATTTAGCACATAATATAATCGGATATATTCTGTCTACTGGGACTGGCTGTCCCAAGTAGACCCCAAGTCTCAAAAACAACAATAATATATAAATAGATACTTAAACACTTACAATGCTCAGACAAAGTTCCAAGGTATTTCTAAAAACAACGGACCAGAGGTCAGTCCGGCATAAAGTTAGTAAGAGATCTTTTCTTCCGATAAAATGTATCTTTTATACATTTTTATCAACCACACCTCCCCACGTAATCGCTAGGAAGTGGCAATTTCTCAATTTCCCGTTAAACAGAACTTGGCAGGATATGTTCCTTATCTTAATAAAAAGTGGTATTTCAAAACTTCATATTTGCGTCTTATATATTTTTACTAAATTAATAATTAACTAAATTAGAAAGCTTTACCACATTGTATCTATTTTAACTAAATTTAATAATGTTTTTGTCTATATTCTTGAGTTTCACTCTTCTATCGTTCTAGGCTACCATATTTTTAAAGAAAGATGTTTCAAAACACAAACGGATGATATTTTTATCCCCTTGAATCATGCAGAGTCAAAAATTGAAGGATTTTTGAAAAATTACTATCACTTTGGCGGGACTAATAATGATAATAGAAAAAGAAACAGAGAATGAGTTCCGTTACCATTTTTAGATATAAGAATTCTTATAGTATAAATTAGGTTTTCCAATTTATCGTAAACTAACGAAAATAACCTTTGATAGCAATGGACTATCGATATTTTACCATCTTATAATATCAAAATTATATATTATAAAATTGGGTTCCGATTCTTTTAATCTTCAATAGTACATACGCAACATACATAAAATACAAATATCTGGCAGAGAGACAAGCTTGTTTTGCACAGATAAAAAATAAAAATTAAACAAAGAAAGAAAAAAATCATATGCAGCGCGCCAGCGCTGCCTAAAACGATGTGGGCACAATGTGTTTTTTTTTCTTCTTCTTTTTCTTCACTCAGGCACTTCGTATCGAAGGAGTTGTCGTTAAGAACTTTGAAAAGGACTCATTCGATTGGAAATTGGAGTGCCTAGTGCCCTTTTTAATAGTCGAAAGTGATTGGAGGGCAACTAGCCCCCCTCACGCCCATCATTCCCCCAAACACATCCAATCAAAATTTTGAGATACCCATTTTGATCAGCGTAGTTGATTTCCAGATAGAAAATATGTTTTTGAGGAGGACACTTCCCCACAATCCTTTGGGCAAGGGTTTTAAGTTATGCCCTGAGGGTGTATAAGAACGATGTTGGCACAATGTACTATGTATTATTTTTTTCCTATAGAGCAGGGCACTTCATATGGAAGGGATCGTCGTAGAAACCTCAAAAGGGGCTCATTCGATTGGAAATTGGGGTGGATAGAAAATATGTTTTTGAGGAGAGCACTCCCCCACAGCCCTCAGGGCAACGGTTTTAAGTTATGCCCTGGGGGCATATAAGGTTTTTATAGAAGGTTTTGTCGTAGAAACTTCAAAAAAGGCTCATTTGATTGGAAATTCAAAGGGCTAGTGCACTTTTTAATAGTCGAAAGTGATTGGAGGGCAACTAGCCCCCCCCCCCGCCCATCATTTCCCCAAACACATATGCCCAGGGGGCATATAAGGTTTTTATAGAAGGTGTTGTCGTAAAAACTTCAAAAAAAGGCTCATTCGATTGGAAATTCAAAGGTGATAGTGCTCTTTTAATAGTCGAAAGGGATTGGAGGGCTACTAGCCCCCCCCCGAGGCCCATCATTTCCCCAACCACATCCAATCAAAATTTTGAGATAGACATTTTGTTCAGCGTAGTTGATTTCCCCCACAACCCTCAGAGCAAGGATTATAAGTTATGCCCTGAGGGCATATAAGGTTTTTATTGAAATCTTTGTCGTTGAAACTTGAAAAGGGGCTCATTCGATTTTAAATTCAAAGGGAGAGTACCCTTTTCAATAGTCGAAAGTGATTTGAGGGCAACTAACCCCCTTCTCACGTCCACGTTTTCCTCAAACCCTTCCAATCAAAATTTTTAGATAGCTATTTTATTCAACGTAGTTGAAAGTTTTGGAAATTAGGTCTTTAAGGATGACAATACCATCCCCCAACAGCCCTCAGAGCAAAGGTTGTAAGTTTTGCCCTGGGGTATATTAAGTTTTCACTGAAAGCGTTGTCGTAGAAACTTCAAAAGGGCTTATTCAATTGAAAATTGGAAGGACTAGTGCCTTTTTTAATAGTTAAAAGTGATTGGATAGCGACTAACACCCCGCTCACGCCCTTCATTTTCCAAACCATGTCCAATCAAATTTTGAGATATCCATTTTGTTCAACGTAGTTAAACGTTCTCGAAATTAGATCATTTAGGATGATAACCCCCCCCCCCAGAGCCCTCAGTGCAAGGGTTGTAAGCTATGCTCTGCGGGCATATAAGGTTTATATAGAAAGTTGTTGCATAAATCATAGGCAGCACGATAGCGCTGCCTAAGTAAAGAACAGGGACACTCGAGAACGAGACAAGAAACGGGGACTAACTAAATAGGAGGACACTTCCCCACAATTCTCAGTGCAAGAGTTTTAAGTTATAACCTGGGGCATATAAGAACGATGTTGGCACAATGTATTATTTATTGATTTTTTCCTTTAGAGCAGGGCACTTCGTATCGAAGAAGTTGTCGTAGAAACTTCGAAAAGCGCTCATTCAATTGGAAATTGGAGTGGCGTGTACCCTTTTTAATAGTCAAATGTTATTGGAAGATAACTAACATCCCTCCCACACCCACCATTTCCCCAAACACATCCAATCAAAATTTTAGATAGCTATTTTGTTTAACGTAGTTGGAAGTTCTAGAAATTCGGTCTTAAAGGATTACAACCACCCTAACAAACCTTAGGATAAGGGTTTTAATTTATGCCCTGAGGGCATATAAGGTGTTTATAGAAAATGTTGTCGTTTTCAAAAGGGCTCATTGGATTGGAAATCGAAGTATTCCACTAGCATTCATTCAGTGAACACCTAGCTTGAAAACGGATATTTTATAGTCTCTGAACAATAAAGAACTGGTTTCTTCAACTAAACAGATTAAGACACAGGTGATATTTGTTGCGCCATTGACTTTTCTTGAGTAAACTTACTGTGTTCACCTTTGGTGCCAAACTAATTGGTATTGAAATAGACTGATATTAGTAGATTAAATAGACTATTTTGGATATATATTATTGAATCTTTGGAGCATAATTTCAACTAAATTTTTCATTAAGGTTAACTTACATAAAGATAAGTTGCTTACTTTTGTCCTCTCCTTAATAGGAAATACCTGCATTTAAAGAGTTTCATATCGCGTTAGCTAACTTCAAAACTTATCCTCATTGGCCAGTAAAGATACTAAAAGTGTCCAAGGATAGAAAAGCCATCATATTTGGTATTATGCTATGGGGCACATGATGAATACAGACTTGTTGAGGCAAACATGTCAGAATATAATCCAAGCGTTAACCAAACTTCCACAAAACATACGGCAGGTGTAAAGTTTGCATTTGAGGAATTAAAAAATTGACCCGATGTTTATAAATCCCTTTCCAAGACATATAATGCATTAACAATTAAGGAATCTAATGCAGGAGATTGTGCTTCGTTGATGGATAAAATCACTTCTACAGAACTTGACCTGGAAAAAACTAAGCCAGAGTTAATGCAAAATATAATTAAGAAGGTTAATGAAAGATTTTCGGCTGCTGATTCTTTCCGCCAGTCTTCCCACGACATTATTTGTCAAATATATGACGCGATTACTCTTGATTATCAACCAAAATTTGAAAAAATTGAACAATCGCTGAAAACTTTTCGCAACCAAATTATAAATCAAGAAGAGAAAATCATGAAAATTGAGATGAATCTAGATGCATTTGAACTAGAAGTACTGCTTGATTCGCTAATTTCGCATGGTGTTAAGCAGCAGTCCGGATCTTACCTCAAATTAACAATCATGCAAGTTTTCGTAGCCAAAATGAACAGGACTGAAATAAATTTTGCCCAAATAAGGAATATCAACAGATTCAAAATATCTCCTGCTTTAACCGATGCCTCCCTAAACGACAAAGTCCTTCCTGTTTTAGTTAAATTTGTGAATAGTGATATAGCGAAGAAAGTCTTCAAAGCAAAAGCCAGGTTAGCTTCAAGTGGAATTTTCCTATCGGAAGCATTGACAAAGAGGCGACGTGAGATCCTATTTGCCGCTAAGGACAAATTTGGACATAGAAATGTTTGGACTGATCGTGGGCAAATTTTGGCAAGGCCTAACGGTTAAAGTGTCACTATAAAAATTCATACTCTAGCCGACTGTGTTTAAGAATAAGTTTATTTTGTTTGTTTGTGTGTGTTTTTTTTTGTTTTTTTTTTTTAGATATGTTTAGTATCTTGCCATTCATATATTCAGCGTATTTTATTTATCTTTTGCTTATTTTTTTCTTTGTGCGTATCTGTCTAATTATTTACTTCCGTTCCAATTAACTTCAATGGAATTTATGGATTTCAATAATTATTCTTTTTTGTTACATGCCTGTTCTCACAAGTCATTGCGTCAGTTTGGGATTTTAATCCTTTGTTATCTTGAAAATGATTTTACTTGTATTGGTCTCATGGGTACATTAATGCAGTGGAGCTTTAGCGTTATATATATTTTTTATTTTTTTATTTCAGGAACTGAGTAGTATGATTAATGATTTAAGGAAGTTACTAAATTTATCTGAAATTATTATTATTAATTTCTTCAATAATATAAAATGTATATGCATCTTACTTATTGGTATGATTATTGTGATTTTATTTATTTATTTATTTCTATTTTTGTTGTTATTTATAGCCTCTTGGTTAATTTTTTAATTTATTTTATTTTGTGTGTGTTGCGGCGCAGGTTTGATACACAGTCTCCTTAAGTTTTATGAATTTTTCTAACTCAGGCTCTGGGGACTTTTACTCCCTTGATGGGCGTTTACTTCAATTACAAAGAAACCCCTTAGATGTTATGAGTATTATTAATAATTCCATTGGTCAAATTAAAAGAAATTCCCTAATTACTTCCCAATCAATTAATAGTAAGTATGCTTCTTATTTAAAGTGGGCTACTAGACGAGATGATAATTTTTCGGTCCTTCAACTCAATACTCAATGTATATGTTTAGCGATTGTTCCGTTGAGGCAGATAGTTTTTGATGGGCGACCTGATGTTATCAGATTATATGAGAATTTTCTTGATTCTTGCAATGAAATACTTTTTGATATACCTGGTTACAATATAGAGAGACTAAATCGCAAAAAGATGCCTAAGAGTGGACTAGCAATGTATATTCCGGATACTTTTCCGTATGCTATTCGAAGCGATCTGTCCAGGAATAACGAAGGGGTTTTTGAATCCCAGTTTATTGAAATTAATTTAAAAAATAAGGTTTTGATAATTGGTAATGTTTATAGATCTCCCAGTGGATCCATCCCTTCTTTTCTGCAGGTCTTTGCTGAGATCTTGGATTTAATTGGCAGACGTCCATGTGAACTTGTAATAATGGGAGACTTTAACTTAAATCTAATTGACATGGCTTCCTCTACTGCGATGGATTTTCTCTCAGATATGCTCACTGCAGGGGTTCTACCAACAACCTGTATTCCGACACATTTAACTGATACGCCAGCGTCTTTAATTGATAACATCTTTTCGTCTCTTAATTTGGTTTGGAATTCTGTTGTAGAGAGTGATATTTCAGACCATTTTTCTGTATTTTCAAATTTTATCCTTGAAAAAACATTGAATGGGGACACTACAGCATCTGCTTCAGATTCTTTTAGGTTTGGTTTGAATGAACTGATCCGTTTTAGATCCCATTTAGCTGAGAAGACATGGAATATTTTTGGTGACGATTATGATTTTTGTTCAAAGTTTGATTCCTTTTATGAGTCAGTGAAGGAGTCTATTTTTGACATATCTGCTATCTCCCCCTCTACTTCAAGGTCAAAAGGATCTATCTCTCTTAAGTCGTGGATGGTCCCTGGCCTTCTAAGCAATTATATGCGGAAAAATAATATTTAAAAGGCTTTTAAGTCAGCATAGCCGTTTTTAAATGCTGCACGTCTTCAGTAATTAAAACTCTACAGGAATGTTTTTAATTCTTTCTGCCGGAAGGCTAAATTCCTTTATTATTCCAAAAAATTCTCGGATTGTGGGAAAGATATTCGAAAAACTTGGCAAGTGATCAATTCCGTCCTAAAACGTTCTTCTCCGGCTCATTATGTGTACATGTGTGTGGGTGTGTGAATGTTTGTGTATATTTGAGTGTGTGTATATATGAAAATGTGTAAAAGTAATTATGTGAGAATGTGTATGTGAGAGAGTGTGAGTGAGTGTGTGAGTGTGTGTGTGTGAGTGTGTGTGGGGGTGAGTGTGTGTGGGGGGTTGTATATTTTTATCTGTGTGTGTGTGTGTGTGTGTGTGTGTGTGTGTGTGTGTGTGTGTGTGTGTGTGTGTGTGTGTGTGTGTGTGTGTGTGTGTGTGTGTGTGTGTGTGTGTGTGTGTGTGTGTGTGTGTGTGTGTGTGTGTGTGTGTGTGTGTGTGTGTGTGTGTGTGTGTGTGTGTGTGTGTGTGTGTGTGTGTGTGTGTGTGTGTGTGTGTGTGTGTGTGTGTGTGTGTGTGTGTGTGTGTGTGTGTGTGTGTGTGTGTGTGTGTGTGTGTGTGTGTGTGTGTGTGTGTGTGTGTGTGTGTGTGTGTGTGTGTGTGTGTGTGTGTGTGTGTGTGTGTGTGTGTGTGTGTGTGTGTGTGTGTGTGTGTGTGTGTGTGTGTGTGTGTGTGTGTGTGTGTGTGTGTGTGTGTGTGTGTGTGTGTGTGTGTGTGTGTGTGTGTGTGTGTGTGTGTGTGTGTGTGTGTGTGTGTGTGTGTGTGTGTGTGTGTGTGTGTGTGTGTGTGTGTGTGTGTGTGTGTGTGTGTGTGTGTGTGTGTGTGTGTGTGTGTGTGTGTGTGTGTGTGTGTGTGTGTGTGTGTGTGTGTGTGTGTGTGTGTGTGTGTGTGTGTGTGTGTGTGTGTGTGTGTGTGTGTGTGTGTGTGTGTGTGTGTGTGTGTGTGTGTGTGTGTGTGTGTGTGTGTGTGTGTGTGTGTGTGTGTGTGTGTGTGTGTGTTGAGTCTTTGAAAGGTTGAAATGCAATGCATTATATTGAAAATACTAGTATTTGTTTCATTTTTGTTTCTCCCCTGTTTCTTTCCTGGCCATAGAGCCTTACGGGGGAGTTTATATTGAAGTGTATTTTGTTGTGTTTATGAATTGAATAAATTGATTGATTGAATGAAAGGCCTAGTAATCTTTTTAATAGTCAAAAGTGATTGGAAGGCTTGACATTTTTATAATAAAGATCGAAGTGGGTATAATGTATTATTTTTGGTTGTTGTTGTTGTTTAGATCAGGGCACTTCGTATCAAAGGAGTTGTCGTGGGAACTTCGAAAAGGGCTTATTCGATTGAAAATAGAAAGGGCTGATGCCCTTTTTAATAGTCAAAAGTGATTTGAGGGCAACTAATCCCCCTTCCAATCCCACCCTCCCACGCCCACCCTCCCACGCCAACCCTCCCATTTCTACTTTTAAAATTTAACCAAGATTATTTTGCAAATGGTATCAAGTTTTCCATTTCAGGTCAACTAGAGGAGGTATGAAACTAAATTAAACAGTACTATTTGTGTCCAAATTTTTAAAAAGATGTATGTTGTTAAAAATTGCTGAAAATTTTTCTCCAGCATACAAATAGCAGGCCAAACTATAAAGTCTTAAAAAACGAAAAGATTTCAAGTATTATTTTCTTTTTCCCTGAAAAGACTATGTCAATATAGAACGAACAGAAATTAATTTTAAAAAAATTTTCTACAAAATAAGTTTTTCAAAGAAAAGTAAAGAACTCCATTAAACAAAAAAAGAGCAAAAATAAAATAAAATAATCTACCAAGCGTGGAACTACCACAAATCAGCATCGATAAATAAATGAAACCCAAAACGAACAAAAATTACAATAAATAACCGAGCCAAACTCAAAACGAGCAAAAATTAACATAAGTTGGACGTAAAACCCCTATGTCTTCCCAAGGCCAGAACAAAATTTGCACTTTACTTGAAAAAATATAAATGTTTTTACTTTTATAACTTTAATAAGTCAAATTATTATATCATTTTGATTACTAAATATCAGTATATGTATATTAAACTGACAATGCACATTCATTTGTATTTTTCAGCAAAGTGTAAATTTTGATCTGGCCTTGGGAAGGCAAAGGGGTTTTGCACCCAAACTTATGTTAATTTTTGCTCGTTTTGTGTTTGAATCGGTTATTTATTGTAATTTCTGTTCGTTTTTGGGTTTCATTTATTTATCGATGCTGATTTGTGGGCTCGCAAGTACTTTGAAAATACCTTTATAAATGTGTATTTTCACTTGATAGAATAAAAAATCCTACAAAGAAACAATGTAATTTAAAGCTTTATGACAAACTTTGAAAACAATAAAAAACCTAAGAAATCTTTGTTTCTTCCGAACGAAACTTCAAAATCTTGGAAAACATTACAACAAAGATTGAGAACTTGTGAAAACCAAAGCTGGTGAAAACACCTCGCCAATAAATAGTAATCTGTATTTTAGTTTTGCAAAAGTTGAAAATTTCCCAAAACTTTATGACATAAAACTGTAAAAAGTGAAAGAACTTGACAAAATAATAGCCTTTGAAAGCTTCAGGGGAAAATTTAGAAAGACAAAATTTTATATATAAAAAATTTAAATGGTGAAAGCTACAGAACAAATCTTGAAAAATTGGAAATTATATTTCTTTAGAAATTAATTTCTTTTCAGGTTGCTCCAACTTTATTCTGGCAATTCCGGGTTTCTTGATTTCCAATAGCCTCTTTTAGTTATCAATTAAAAAAAAACTTTCCGAAAAATAAGTTTTTCAAAGAAAAGTATAGGCTATTTTAAACTTAAGCTCAGCAGATAAAAATATCTATTAAAATTCAAACTCAAAACGACCAGAAATTGCTAAATAAAGAACAAATGAAACCCAATACGAACAGAATTTAAATAGTCATAGCAAAAAACATACAACAAGTAATAAAATCAATGAATAGATAGATCTTGAAGCGAGTAATGCTTAGATTGAACATGAAAAACGAGCTTAAAACGAAATAAAATTTTGCTATTGAAGTATAAATGAAACTTAAAACGAGCAGAAATTAACTAAACAATCAGTGCAAACAAACATACAATAAATATTAATGTAAATGAATGAATAAATCTTAAAACGAGTGAAACTGAAATTGAATACCGTATGCAAATCAAGCTTCAAACGAACAAAAATCACTACAAACAAGACTTTGAATATCGCCTTCTTCTCTCACTGTAAAAGTCTAAAACCTACTGCGTAAATGGCGCTTTACTGAAAACCAATTTCATTACAAATATTTTCTTTTGTGCTTAATATTGAAAATAAACATTAAAATTATAGTAAAATTTTGAACTGATGAGCTTTCACCAATTATTATCATTATAAATCAAATACTCGGTTTAATTTGTTAGTTCTTTCTAAAATTGTTCAAGACAAATATAGTCAAACAGTTCGTGGTAACGAACTGTAAGTAAGGAGCGACCCGGCTCAATTGTAACCGAAACTCTAGAAAACGGTATTTTGATACAAATAGATACATCAAAATAATCAGATTTTAATGCTGATTTCAAATATATATTTTTCATCCATTTTAATCCTACTCATCAAAAGTTAGGCGCCTGAGAAAATTTGGCTGATTTTCGAAAAAAGGGGGAAAGACCCCCTAAAAGTTATAGAACCTTAATGAAAACTACACCATCATACTCCGCGTATCAGAGAACCCTAATGTAGAGGTTTCAAGCTCCCTTTTACAAAAAAGTGGAATTTTGCATTTTTTGCCAGAAGAAAGATCACGGGTGCATGTTTATTTGTTTGTTTTTTTTCCCCAGGGGTGATCGTATCGAACCAGTTGTCCTAGAATATCGTGGGAGGGCTCATTCCAATGTAAATTAAAAGTTATTGTGCTCTTTTTAAGTGACAAAAAAAATAGAGGGCATCTAGGCCCCCTCCCACGCTAATTTTTTCCCAAAGTGACCTGATAAAAATTTCGAGATAGCTATTTTTTTCAGCATGTCTGAAAATATTACAAGTATGCCTTTTAGGATGAATTAATCCCCCGAAGTTCCCGGGGGAGGGCCGAAAGTTATGAACTTTACCCAATGTTAACATATAGTATTGGTTATTTGGAAGCATACAGACGTTTTCAGGGGAGATTTTTCCTGGTAGTGGGGGGGGTGGGTGGGTCAGGGGCTATGTGGGAGGATCTTTCCATGAAGGAAGTTTTTATGGGGGAAGGGACATTGGTATGAAGGGGACGCCGGACTTTCCAGCAATATCTACAAAAAGATCATAAATTTAATGTAAAAAAACAAGTATTTCTACTGCAACAGCAGCAACATCGAAACTTTAAACGTGCAGAAAATATTACATATATAATTGGGTTCACCCCGTAGTCAATGCCTCGCTCTTTAAGTCAAAGATTTTTTAGTACTTTCATAAGAGCTATTTATTCTAATTAACGGCTTTTGTGATTAAGCGGTCATTTTTAAAGAATTGGAACAAAATTCGAACTTTCGCTTAAAGAGCAAGGTATTGACTAGGGGGCGAACCCCCTAATAAACGTATTAAAAATATATGAATATAGAAGTTCGTTACGTAAGTTAATTCGTAAGTTACGTATATTTATTACTAATAAAAACGTTCGTAAATAAAATTAAACAAGTTTCGAGAAAGCCATTTAACTAAATAAAAGTAAATTGATATGAAAATTTTGTTTTATTTATTCATGTACCGTGAGCCAAGATCAAAACTTGCATTTATTTAAAAACGTTCAAAAATTAAATAAAAAAAAACAAGTTTTTTAAACTGAAAGTAAGGAGCGACATTAAAACTTAAAACGAACAGAAATTATTCTGTATATGAAAGAGACCGTCCCCTCCTCAACCCCTCGCTCTTTACGCTTAAGTTTGACTCTGTCTCACATCTTTGTTTTTAAAACAATAAAAAACTTTAGCGTAAAGAGCGAAGGGTTGAGGAGGGGACAGTCTCTTTTATATACAGAATAATTTCTGTTCGTTTTAAGTTTTAATGTCGCTCCTTACTTTCGGTTTAAAAAACTTGTTTTTTTTATTTAATTTACCTACTAACAAGAGTCTGGATACTATCCCATTCCTTAACTGTAAATAAAAACCAAAAGCCTACTGCCATCGGCGCTTCACTGAAAACGAATTATATTACAAATATTTTCTTTTCCAATTCTTACAGCATTGAAAATAAAAACAAATTACATTGAAATAAATTCTTGAACTGATGGATCTTTCAATAATTAATATCATTATACATCAAATATTCAATTTGATTTGATGTGTTTGGGGGCAGCTAACCCCCCTCTCATGCCCACCTTTTTCTCAATAACATCCAATCAAAATTTTGAGACAGCCATTTTATGAAACGTAGCTTTAAGTTCTGGAAATTAGGTCTTTGAGGAGAACAACTCCACCACAGCCCTCAGTGCAGGTGTTGTAAGTTATGCCTTGGGGACATGTAAGGTTTTGTATAGACTGCATTGTCATATAGACTTCAAAGAGGGGTGATTTGAATGGAAACTGAATATTCTAGTTCACTTGTTAAGCGTCAAAAGATATTGGAGAGTAACCAGCTCCCCCCCACTCTAAACCCTATTTTACCAAATGCATCCAATAAAAATTTTAAGATAGCTATTTTGTTAAAAATAGTTCAAAGGTCATATAACAAAAATTTCGGTGTTGACTCAACCCCTCAGGGCCTGGGGCAGGCCTTGCAAGTTATGCCTTGGGAGCTTATATGGCTATTATGGAAGGAATACTCGTATTTACTTCAAAGAGGGCTCATTTGATTGGAAATTGAGAGTTCTAGTTCACTTTTTAAGCTTCAAAAGATATGGGAGGGTACCTAGCCTACCCCTCCCTCAACGCCCTTTTTTCCTCAAACACATCCGATAAGAACTTTGAGATATCTTTTTTTTAAATAGTTCAAATACCATATAACGAAAACTCAGGGGTCAACACAGACCCCCAGGGCCCGAGGCCAGGTGTTGTAAGTTATGCCCTTGGGAAATTTATGGTTCTTATTGAAGGGATGCTCGTAAAAAATTCAGAGATGCCTCATTTGATTGGAAATTGAAAGTTCTAGTTAAGTTTTTTTTAGTCAAAAGTTATTGGAGGGCAACTAGCCCCCCACGCCCCTTTTCCCAAATGCATCCGGTAAAAATTTTGAGATAGGTATTAAGTTAAAAATTTCTCAAAAGTAAGAAAATAAAACCTCAGGTGTCGTCACAACCCCCCAGGATCCGGGGGCAGGCATTGTAAGTTATGCCCTGGGGCATATATTGTTCGTATGAAAGGGATCCTCGTATGAACTTCAGAGAGGGCTCATTTGAGCCCTCTGAGGGGATTATCTGATTATCTGAGTGGAATATGTTTGGGGGAGCATATTCCACGGCTGAGAAATTTCTGCTGGTCGGAATTTAACGCGAAGGAATTATCAGGAGGAAAAGAAAATGTTCTTGGAGGCGGGAGGAATTTCCCAGGGGGTGGGTTTTCCAAATGTGAATTATTCAGGGAAGGAACGACTAAACCCATTCAATATTACTCTATATTTTACATCCGAAAGTAACGGGAATAAACAATCAACGAAAATGTCAGAGATAGCACTTCAGGTTCCTTTAGACGATTTTCTTCGTGTCTTTTGAAAAAAGACATTTTCAAAATACAGATTATTTTCATTTGTGTTACTTTCTCTGTGACTGCTCAATTATGAATGTGAGGGGGGATACTTCTCCCCACCACTGTCTACGCTAAGGTTTCAGTTTTTGTATCAAGGCTTAAAAATGATCACAATGCGATAAATATATAACTCAAAATAACATATATAGAATAATATATGCCCATAACACGGAACAATTAATCAAAATTGCATATTATGAGTTGAGGCCACAGTTTATAGAATTATCCAGTAAGTTTATCGCAGATCATTTCCGGTCTTCGTTCTCGGTGCGAACAAAAAGCTCCTCCCACTAATTTCTTCACTTATGGATCAGTGTGTTTGCGTCTATCAGTGAGAAATGGTTACAAAGTGCATTATTCGTAATAGCGGGTTTCCACTTATTTCCGATTGTTTCGCGTCTGACTTGTCTACCCGTGAAAAGATCTGATGCCGCTTATGTTTCTATCTGCAAAAACGTTCTCCGGAGCACTCGCACCCCGGTCCGGGTTTTTATAATGGGTGAGATAGGGAATGATCATACTGGATAATTATATAAACTGTGGTTGAGGCTCACCCAAATCATGGGCCAGGGGGCTCACCATTCCACAATCTATGAAATCAATCCTGCAATAACTAAAAATATAAAGTATTTTGAGTATTTTGACCTCTTCCACAACTCAAACGGTCCAACATTCTACAGCCCAATGAGTCTGTCTAATCTCCTAAATTGGAAATGGAGGAGATAAGTGAAGTCCCGCCCCGTATTGGATGAGTCTCCAACCTTACCCTCCCCTCTCCTACTGTCTACGCTAAAGTTTTCTTGTTTATGCCAACTACGCTGCCCTCAAACCCAAAGACTTCAATAAGGTAAAGTTTTGTATGGGAAGAACCCATAGTAAATGTATTATAAAATGCTTAAAATTACAGCCATACTTAAAATAAGGTTAAAATATATACTTTACGATAAATGCTAAATTATTGTGGCACAAAAAATCCGAAAAATGGTCTGATCAAAACGATCCTGTTGTTTCTGCATTAACAAATGGAATAGCCCAACTACTGTTTTTGAAGCTATTATTTCGATCCATTCATTGTTTCGTGAAAAAATCACGTTTGATTTATCAGAGGCATTTAATTAAGCTATCTATAGCAAAATCCATAGGGCTTCAATGTTTTATTATTATTAATTAAAAAAACCTTGCATAAAACTAAGTTTTAGCACCAGCAGAAACTAATTCCTATTATAGTTAAAACTAAAAAAGACCAGAAATTACTGTTAAAGAAAAAACAAAGCCCCGAACGAACAGAAATTAAAATTAACTAGGATAGCTTACAATCATAAAAATAACCGGTGCAAACATAAATAAATGAATAAATTTTATATACCTTCAATATTTTTTTATTATTTTCCCCCCAGAGGTGCTTTATATGCAAGGGTTAAAAATACCATTTTTTTTAAAATAGTTGAAAAGTTAAGTAACAAAACTCTGGTGTCGACAAAACCTCCCAGGGCCTGGGGGCAGGAAGAGATTCTCGCATAAACTTCAGAAAGGGCTCATTTGATTGGAAATTGGAAGTTCTAGTCCAGCTCTTAACATTCAAAAGTGATCGAAAATCAAATAATCCCCCACGCCCTTTTTCTACAAAAAAAAATCAGATAAAAATTTTGAGGTAGCCATTTTGTAAAAAAAAGTTCAAAGGTCAGATAACGAAAACTTCGGGGTCGACACATGTTGTACAAACATAATATTTGAAATATAATTCGTTTTATAACTAATTAATCATTAGTTTTAATAATTATATAGACTAATTAATCATAAGTTATATCATAATCATATGTTATAATCATAAGTGATATATATGCTCACTTTTTAAGAGTCAAAAGAGATTGGAGGGTAACTAGCCCCCCCCCATCTCCACGCACTAAATGCATCAGATAAAAACTTTGAGATAGACATTTTGTTAAAAATAGTTCCAGGTTCTGATATAAAAAACTCCGGTGTCAACACAGCCCCCAGGGCCTGGAGGTAGGCGTTGTAAGTTATGCCCTGGGGGCATATATGGTTGTTATGGAAGAAAAGCTCGAATAAAACTTCATAGAGGGCTCATTTGACTGGAAATTCAAAGTTGTAATTAACTTTTTAAAATTGTAAAGTGATCGGAGGCAGCTAGCCTCCCCCCACACTCCATTTATTTTTCCCAGAGGCACTTCATATAGAAGGGGTCGTCGTATAAACTTCAAAGGGGGCTCATTCGATTGGAAATCGAGAGTTCTAGTGCCCTTTTTAAGAGTCAAAAGTGACCGTAGGGCAACTGTCCCCCCAAGCCCTTTTCCCCAAAATACATCTGATAAAAAATTGAGGTAGCCAATTTGTTAAAAATAGTTCAGAGATCATAAAACAAAACTGCTTTACGTATGGTCATTTCGTTAAAAATAGTTCAAAGGTCAGATAAGAAAAAACTCCTTTGTCGACACCCCCCCCTCAGGGTCGGGGGAGGCGTTGTAAGTATTGCTCTGGGGCATATATGGTTCTTATGGAAGGTATACTCGTATAAACTTCAGAGATGGTTCATTTGAATGGAAATTAAAAGTTGTAGTTCATTGTCTCAGAGTGAACAAGATCGGAGGGCAACTAGCCCCTCCCGCCCTCCACGCCTTTGGGCCATTTTTTTAAAAATAGTTCAATCATCAGATATGAAAACTCCACGGTCGACACAACCCCCCAGGGCCAAGGGACAGGCGTTGTAAGTTATACTCTGGGGATATATATGGTTTTATGGAAGGGATGCTCGTATAAACTTCAGAGAGGGCTCATTTGATTCAAAACAGGAAGTTCTAGTTCACTTTTAAAGAATCAAAAGAGACCGAAGCTTAATATAGTCCCCCCAAGCCCTTTTTCCCCAAACCTATCCGATAAAAATTTTGAGATAGCAATTTTGTCAAAAATAGTTCAAACATCAGATAATACAAACTCTGAGGTTGACACAAACCAATTTTTTCACTTTGATATTGTTACTTTGATATCAGTATTGATAGTTAGATGAATATTTGATTTTTTTTCAAGTTTATTTTGAAATGAGCAATTTTTAAAAACTTGAAATTTTTTGCAATAAAAAACGAACAAAAATTAATTAAAAAAAACTTTCCGAAAAATTAATTTTTCAAAGAAAAGTAAAGTCCATTTTACTCTTAAGCTGAGCAGATAAAAATATCTTTTAAGATTCAAACTCAAAACGACCAGAAATTACTATTAAAGAATAAATGATACCCAAAACGAACAGAAATTAAATAAACAATCATAGCAAAAACATACAACAAGTAATGATATAAAAGAATAAATAGATCTTAAAACGATTAATGCTTAGATTGAATATGAAAATCAAGCTTAAGATGAAAAAAGTATTTTTCTATTGAAGCACCAATGAAACTTAAAACGAACAGAAATTAAATTAACAATCAAAACAAACAAACATGCAATAGATATTAATGTAAATTAATAAACAAATAATAAAACGAATGAAACTTAAATTGAATATGCAAATCAACCTTGGAACAAACAAAACCAGCACAAACAAGAGTTTGGGTATGACCTCCTTCTCTCACTGTAAAAGTCTGAAACCTACTGCGTCATTGGCGCTTTACTGAAAACTATATGCGTCTTGAACAGTCTTGGAAAATATTAACAAAATTAAATTGAATATTTGATGTACAATGATAGTAATTGTTGAAAGATCCATCAGCTCAAGAATTTATTTCACTGTAATTGTGTTTTTATCTTCAATGCTGTAAGAACTGAATAAGAAAATATTTGTAAAATAATCCGTTTTCAGTTTAGCGCCATTGACACAGTAGGCTTTTGGTTTTTATTTACAATTAGAAAAGGAAGCAGTATCCAATCACTTGTTTGTAGGGAAACTATATTCGTTTTTAACACATTTAAAAAGAGCTAATAAATTAAACTGAATATTTGATGCATAATGATATTAATTGCTGAAAGATTATCAGTTCAAAATGTTACTATAATTATATTATTTATTTTCAGAGATAAGTAAAAAAGAAAATATTCGTCACAAAATTGGTTTTCAGTAAAGCGCCAATGACGCAGTAGGTTTCAGACTTTTACAGTGAGAGAAGGAGGTCATACCCAAACTCTTGTTTGTGGTGGTTTTGTTTGTTTCAAGGTTGATTTGCATATTCAATTTAAGTTTCATTCGTTTTAAGATTTGTTTATTAATTTACATTAATATCTATTGTATGTTTGCTTGCATTGATTGTTTATTTAATTTCTGTTCGTTTTAAGTTTCATTTGTACTTCAATAGGAAAATATTTTATTCGTCTTAAGCTTGGTTTTCATATTCAATCTAAGCATTACTCGCTTTAAGATATATTCATTCATTTATATCACTACTTGTTGCATGTTTTTGCTATGATTGTTCATTTAATTTCTGTTCGTTTTGGGTTTCATTCATTCTTTAATAGTAATTTCTGGTTTTGAGTTTAAATTTTAAAAGGTATTTGTATCTCCTGAGCTTAATTTTAAAATGGCCTTTACTTTTCTTTGAAAACTTATTTTTTGGAATTTTTTTTTTAATTAATATAAAATAAAGTCAAGTCAAGTAAAAAAAAAGGTGAAATATACACTGAAGCAGAGAAGCAACTCCATAGCTTAATTTTAAAATGGCCTTTACTTTTCTTTGAAAAACGTATTTTTCGGAATTTTTTTTTTTAATTAATATAAAATAAAGTCAAGTCAAGTAAAAAAAGGTGAAATATACACTGAAGCAGAGAAGTAACAAGGAAGCAAGAGGCAAGAGGAAGCAAAACGCAAGAGGGCACTCCCAAAGCGTTTAAGATTTGCGTTGCTTCTACATTCCTGCAGCAAAAATATCTTAGTCTGATTAATAAAAAAAATTACAATTTCGAAGAAAAGCAAGGCTAACGGTAATAGAGTAAAATTCTTTGAGGGGGGTGTTGAGCTAATATCATAATATTTGCAAGCATGTTCTAAAAATTGCGCATCAGCAATATCTTGGTAAGGGCTTCGAGTACCAAGTTCAGACTTCCAGGAAAAGTTAAGAAGTATGTTGAACTAGGTCAAAACGCACTAAGGGTACGCAGGTTTTCAAAAAGAAGTGTCATATATATCTGAAGAACAGTTGGGTGTATTAACTATAAACTTTCAGTGCACATTCATGGAAGCCGACAAAAAGGCACTACATGCATACTGTTGCTACAGCTGCATACTATTGTAACCACTCTTTGTACTATTACTATTACTGCTTACACTACTGCTGTTTCTTCTGCTATTGCTAAGGCTAGAATTATTATGGTGAAGATTAGAATTAAATCAACAAGCAGTATGTGCATGCAAGTTGTCAAAGGGACGAATCAGCAAAATCTCAATGGACACCGAAGGGGATATGTTTTAACTATCTAACTAGATAATTCGAGTGGATGTTGAACTAACTAAAGGCACTATTTACATACTGCTGCTAGTACTACTACTCATATTACTATCACTACAGCTACTTCTACTAATTTTGACTATAAACACTAAAGCATAAACACAAAGCACTAAAGCATAAGATTTAAAGCATAAACATTAAACGAATACTTTGAGAAAGAAAACACAGTTGAAAATAAGCAATAAAGACACCATTTTAGTTTGATCACAAAGCTGTGGTAATGATAACAGGTAGAATACAACGACGTTCTCAAAAAAAATTGTGCTATTTTAGTAGAACCCTATCAGAAGGTCCGGGACGAACACATGTGTTGCCATCTACCATTTAGTTTAATGTCTGACGGGACATAATTTATTCGAGGATTATCGATCGAGTCTAATGGTGGTCAAGGTCAATCGATCTGTGGTTGTTGTTTGGCCACGTGTAATGGCATGAGGGATGATTTACATAATCGATGGGGGAATTATCAAAATTAAATATATAAAATATTTTCTTTTACCCTCAAAACCTAACCCCCCCCCCCCCCCCTCACTGTTTTACAACAAAACTCTCGCAAAAAGAAATACCATTTCGTTAAATTCCTTCCTTCTATATTCTAGCTAAACGCGACCAGTGACTTCTGTCAATTTTTTAATGAAAATGTCGCTCTGGTTTTGACATAATGCTCTACGCGAGGTTAAAATTAGCTGTCACCCCTTTTCCTATGTGTTTACGAATGTATAAATTGAATAGCATTTTAACCTATGTTTGCAAAATATAGGCCTACAGGTCGATGGGTTAACGATCTAATTTAAAGCCTATAGACCGGAAAATTTAATATTTTTCTAAATGGTAAAAATAGAAACAATGACTCCTATCCTATGGCAATAGACTACTGATTGTCTAATAAAACGTTTGATTTCTAAGCCTAATATATTTCTCGTGAAATTTTTACTTCTTGCTTTACTGAAAAGAGATAAATGCTTTTTCTAAACAAAATTATATGGATTAGGGTACTAACTTTCTTTCTGTAAAAAAAAGGGGTAAATTATTTTGATAATAATTTTTTCTCTTCTTTTTAAGGCAAATTGTGAAGAATGCGTGCCCCCTCCTTCCAAGAAAGCCAGAGAGGGTGAGGCAGCCCCATCAGTGCCAGCCCCAATGCAGCCTGGCAGAAAGTTAAAGAGAGAGTGGGCGGATAACTACAATGCTGAAGCTATGCAAGATCGTGTAATAGCCGGCCAAGCTGCGTAAGAACATAGCGCTGCCAGCCCCCGCCCCCTCCAACAAATCTTAACAGGTCCTTAGGGTACTCAAGCCCAGATGGATTTTGCTGAATGAAACAAATTTTCCTACCGATATATTTATTCCAATGTTTTTTTCTCTTTAAATCCCAATATACACATATCTCAGCGGGATATTAACCCCTCACCCCCCAACCATTGTTTTAAATTTCTCTCCCTCGGAGATATCTAAATGTAATTTTTTTGCAAAGAAACCACTCTTTCTAATCTTTGCTATCGCTTCGATATCTCATAAGCGAATATTTTTAGGTAATTTCTATTAATTATCACCGCCATTGAAACTCAAAATGCTATTTTTTCTAATCTTTACTATTTTCTCTATTGCTATCACATATATTTTTAGGTACCTTTGAAACACCGACTGCTCTTTTTCACCTAATTTTGAGAGAGATTATCCCATCTGGCACATATTGTCGTTCTAATTTACGCTGAATATTTCTATCGTGCCATGTTTCACTTCTACATAGAATAAATAACTCCAATGTACTAAATATTAATTTCACAGAAAATTATTTATACAGTATCTAAGAAAACACAGAATTAAACAAAGATCATTGAAACCTTGATTGACTGAAACCGCTAATGTAAAGCAAAACAGAAAACGCAGATGCAAAAATTATTTATAGTCTCGCACTGAGAGCTTTATGTCAAAACATAGTAATATAATGTCTAAGAAGTGCGTGGAGAAAGTGAATTAACGATTTTCAACATTTTGAAGTTCAAACTCGTTCATCTAACCTCCATAATTAAACTCCTGTGTCTATCGAACCTGTATGGAATAATAAATATTTCAACTTTTTGGAGGCATTACGTAAATTGCCGGGAGTCACGGAGCCCATGGGTCCGGGAAGCGCCGGGGGAAGCGTCGGTTTGATTTTCTTTCAGTTGAATTAACCAAATGCCACTATGCTCATACTGCTACTACTACTAAACGCTGACTTTAAATAATAATTCAAATTTTAAAAGCAGTAGGTATGATTTGAACACTTTGAAAATAAGCTATTTTTCATTTATAGATTGGACGACCATTGGTCCCCTACTCTCCGTCCAGTGACGAAGAGGAAGAACCAATTCTAACACCGCCAGTGGAGATTCAGGACAATGAAATCATTAACTCTATTGAAGTACCTTTCGATATTGATGAGTTTTTAGCTGATTTTTTTAAAGTAGATAATAGCACAGTTGAGCTGGTAGACTTGAGCCAAAATACCTTGCAGCTTTTAGATGATTTTACGAGGGAACCCTCCTCCTCCCGCCTCCTATACCCTACCGAGTCCAATTCAATCTAATTATGTGGCTTCCAATACCACAGATTTTTTTGAACACGTGGGGGGTGGGGTCATGATCCCCGCGGGGGAGGGGGGTACAACTCTCCCCGATTTTCAATTAACCAACAGAATTTTAAATGCAGTAGTTGTTGACACTGCGATTTTTGGTGACCCTTTTAATTCACTTATGGGGGAGAAATTTGTGTTGGACCCTGTAGAAATTGTGCATGCCTATATAGATAAAATTCGTGCACTACTGGAGAATCAAATTCAATTGTGGGAGAGGGATTCAATTAAGGTTTCTATTGTTTTAAAGGTGTTTTATTTAAATGAGGGAAAAAGTGAAGTTTATTATCATTATGTACATTCCGAGATGCGTTTGGTTTATTCGAATTTAGAAAATTTTGGGGGTGCTTTCATCGATTGGGTCTATCAAGTTATAACGAATCTCGAGAACTTTAATGAAAAGAGGCGTGGGTCTCTTGTTATTTTTTTTTAAAATTTATGCTTTAATATATTTAAATTAAAGAAATTTTTTATTTTACGCGGGGGACTGGGGGGCGTGAGGGCAGTAGAATTAAAATATAATCCAGATCTAGAGGGTTGTAAAGGTGTCCAGCCGATCTGTTTTGAAACATATCAAAAGTGTTTCAGATATACTTTCCTCATATCAGCATTCGAGCTTCTACTTCGGGATGCTAGTAGAAAAAATTTAGACGTCTGGGCTGTACACGGGAAGGAATGGTCCCATTTTCGCATTATAGATTTCTCATGTCTCTAGAGGAAATATCTAGTAACGCTACGATCCATTGACATGTTTAAAAGGGCTAATGCCCACTTGAATATCGGCGTTAATGTGGTACAATACGAAACAGAATTTGAAGATGGAA